>NC_047036.1:25262656-25562656 GCF_011762595.2 Tursiops truncatus
TTGCATATCCAAGTTTTGCTTTATAACATATCATATTTCTATGCCCTTCCTGCCATTTCTGGTTTCTGTTGCTACCTTCCGGTAAAGAATTCTTATCCTACCTCCACTTTAAAACCAGCATTTTTCTATACAACGTGAGAGCAAAAACTTCAAACAAAATGACTGAGTCAGTTTTTGATTGAATACAGGCATGTCCTATGGCGGTGGACTCTGCATCAGTAACTCTAAGAAAAACCCTAGTGTTGTCCTTTACCGCATAAGAGTGAGATGCTTGGCTTTTCTGGCTTCTTGTATGACATTTATGGTTCTCTGCTGAAGGTAGAGAGCCAAAGCTGCTTCATATAGGTTACAGAATTCTCTGTTCCCAGATACAGAGTGGTCATTTTAAATATAAAAGCTTTGACCAGTGCTTTACACTGGCAGTAGAACCAGGGTGGCTTTTTAAAGCGTAAAGGGCATTAGGTAGCTAAGGGTTGGGTCAAAGTATTTCAAGCTTAAAATAGCTCCACATGGGAGCTAAATCACCCCGGCAGCTTTGCTTCGCAGAGATGAAATCCTCAACCAGTGTTCCCCCCTTATTCACCACATCACCTCTATGAAAAGCAAGGAAGCAAATATTATTGTCATGCTATAGAAACTGGTTGACAAAGTGGTAATCTACTTGTTGTTTTATCATTGGCTAAGCTGAAGTTTCCTTCAATTGTTTGAAACTATTGTTCCAATAGTTTGAAAGCTACTGATTGTAATGCTAAAGGAAAAAAAATATATATATATATATAGATTCCAAATCTTTAGTCTAGAGATCAGACTTGCAAAAACTGACAGGTGGGAGCTCTACCTGCCATAGAGAAATAAAGATTGTCTTCTCTTTACATATCTATGGGGAATATTTTTTTCAGAGCTAGAAGTGGAAAATCCATAAAGAATAGATTGATCAAAAGTTAATTTTGATCTCTTGGGGAATTGTTTAACTAACAGAAAAATTCACCATTCAATCTACAAGTATTTGCAAAGTGTCTGCACTGAGCCCAGCACTGTTAGATGCTGGGGAATCAGTGTACAATCGGGGCTGCCTGGTAGAGAGGTGATGAAGTTTACTAAAGAAGTTAGCCAGGCACATGATGGATATGCAGTGCATCTTCCATAGGAGGAAATAGCAGTTTTCAAAAGTTATAAGCCTGAGAATCTAAATAGATGATAATGTTTGTTTTGAAAATGATGGAGAAATTTGACTTCAGGATTTACTTTATCAAGCGGAAGTCTTATATACGTAAAGTCTTACATATTTAGCTTATCAAGTTAGAGACCTGACTATGCATAATGCATATCCAAAGACTGATTCTGATGCAATCACAATGCCAGTGATGGGAGTATTAACAAACATGTCTTATTGTTTTTAAAAAAGACAGGTCATCCTGTGCTGATAAGCAGAAAATGTCAAAGATACTAACTGTATCTTATACTACACACATTCATTAGGTCCTACATGGATAAAAATGTGTTTTTAACAGACTCTTAGCATGTTTTATATATAGGATTTTATAAAAATTGTGTCTGTGATTCTTCAGTAAATCAATCAATCCCACAGCTCCAGGAAGGTAACACACCAACACATCAAATTATTGTTATTAAGTATACACATCAGGAATTTAATTGGATATAATTTATTTATACAGATTATTTTGTGAAGAAAAATAGTCCTAAAATGACTTTTCTTCCGTTCTAAAATATTTTGCTTGAACTAGAGAAGAACACCATGGACTGTCCAATTGACTTATTCTGTGGGTGATAAATCTCTATTCAGAGCTATATAAAGCCTTAATTCATAGAGAATCTCTGACTATAGCTCATGTCTGGGAATAATTGTGAAGAAGGTAAGATTTGAAAGCTGACTTCCAACTTTCCTTCTCTTTGTCCATCTGCTTCTTTGTACGCTTGTCAACTCAGGAACTAAAAATTCAAAGACAGGCCCTCCCCATGATACCATCACACACTGTGCCCAGGGACCTAGGCATGCCATCCAGCCAGTACCCTTCATTCTGAACATACCTATCCTCAGCCTCACTCACATAACATTGGTTATTCCTATGAAATGTAAATCATGCCTCATGGCTTTGTCCTGGCATAAGACCTCGGGAGGTAAGACTTCAAACTCTGGCACGACTCAGTCATTGGCTAAAGGCCACCCCAAGGGATATGAACTCTGAGGCACTTCTACCTCCACGCTGGTTATGGGCAGAAATGTGTGTTCCGCTCCCCCCACCCAAATTCATATTCTTATTGAAGCCCTAACCCCCAATGTGAAGGTATTTGGTGATGGGGCATTTGGGACATAATTAGGTTTGGATGAAGCCATATCGGATCTTCATTTCAGGATAAATACCCTTATAAAAAGAGACCAGAGAACTTGCTCTCCCCCAGCCCCACCTGGTGCCATGTGAGGATACAGCAAGAAGACACATCTACAAGCCAGGAAGAAAGTTCTCACCAGAAAACAACCATGCTAAGCCTTGCTTTTGAACTTCTAGCCTCCAGAAATGTGAGAAAATAAATTTCTGTTGTTTCAGCCAACCAGTCTACAGTATTCTGTTACGGCAAGATGAGTTGAGTAAAAGAGTACTGCACATGGCAAAGTGGTGTCAGTACCTAAAGACAGTCATGCAAATGGAATTATAGATACAGATCATGAGAAGCAAAAGACATGGAATCCAAGGGGCGCACAAGAAGAATCAGGAAAAGGAATCCAAGGGGATCTGAGCAGAACTCTGATAGAGTCCTCCTACAACAGTTAAGAAGCAAGAGGAACTGAGTGGGAAGCAATGATTCTGACTGATTACCCAGGACACCTTGTTTACTGTTTGCTTTCCAATTCAGGAGGGAGACAGAGTAGCCACTACATACATACATACATACATACATACATACATTTATTATTTGTTTATTTATTTATTTATTTTGCGGTACGCGGGCCTCTCACTGTTGTGGCCTCTCCCGTTGTGGAGCACATCCTCCAGACGTGCAGTCTCAGCGGCCATGGCTCACAGGCCCAGCCGCTCTGAGGCATGTGGGATCCTCCCAGATCGGGGCACGAACCTGCGTCCCCTGCATCAGCAGGCGGACTCTCAACCACTGTGCCACCAGGGAAGCCCCACTACCTTTATTTTTAAGAATAAAATAAAAGTCTCCACACGGTGGGGTGGAGACCCCACTGTACAGTGGTAAAAAAAAAAATCTAAAATAAAATGTAGTATAATGATTTCATAGTTAACACAAAGTTGTAGGAGACTCTTTGTGGCATGGGTCTTAACCTAAATATCGTGATAATCAAAGCTCAGTCATGTTAATACTTACTGCAGTTGGGCTGGTTTTATTGAAGGCTGAGAACACTCTTGCTTAATAAAGGATGGAAATAGATAAAATGATTCTTCTCATCTTTCTATCATGGAGAACATAAAAATGATCTTGTGCTAAATATAGTCTATTTTCCTCTCCAAAATCAATTTATTCAATTTAATCAGTATCACTTTCTTCACCTCTTCCTGACCTCAAAGGGGGGCCTATATGAAAGTCATCAATAGACCCCTTTGCTCTTTTTCTTCTAGCTCTTTTTAGGCATTAGGAGGCACAGGTAGGCAATTTGAGGGCAGGAGAAGTATAAGCCAGGCTATTTATCCTTCCAGTTCTTTCTGCCAGGTGTCTACGAGTTGGGAGATGCCCTGTGGTGAAGGGCACCAATCATCTAATGCAGCTCTCTCCATAAAGCTACCCACCCGGGTTTAGGACTAGGGATGGTAAGAACCCTCTTCTTGCTC
Organism: Tursiops truncatus; assembly: GCF_011762595.2. Classification (NCBI taxonomy): domain Eukaryota; kingdom Metazoa; phylum Chordata; class Mammalia; order Artiodactyla; family Delphinidae; genus Tursiops; species Tursiops truncatus. The sequence goes on from NC_047036.1 coordinate 25,266,469, forward strand.
TAGTCAGGGTATTTCAATCTCCTGTTGATTCCTTTAAACTCTTCTGACACCTCTGCAAATTATCTTGAAATATCAAGTATATACGTGTGTACCAACTGATGAATAAAGACTTTCTATGCTTGACACTGCCAAGAATCAAAAGAAAAGAATTTCATGGACTGGGCTTATTTGTAACATATCACTAATACACAGTATCCTTATAATAGTCCTAGAGTAGCCAAAGCAAAAACAAAACTTTTTTCCCATTTTTATGAGATTAGCATTGTATACATTAAAATCCCTAACAACCTGAACTACACACTATTCCAAAATCATTTCCACTAGGAAATCATTTCTGAGGATCACTGGACAATGATAGCCATCACCAAAGAGTGATGATCTCCAAACTTTCCATAACTATTATTTTCATTCACAAAATACAGTGGTTCATCTGATGCTGCCAAACCTCATGATATTTATGTACCTTTATCTTTTTGATATCATTCAAATTCATTGCGTAGTAAAGCACTTACTAAATTGGGATCAGAGTCCAAGGTAAAAAATATTTTTGAAATCTAAGATTAAGCAGATTTATATATATATTTTTTATTCCTGTCAGATTTCTCAGAGCCTATGCTGCACTGTGATGTGCATGGTGAATTTCCAAGAGGAGCTACATTGCTGTGCAGAGCTCTCTAGATATATACAACCACAGAACTTTTCATTGTTTTCATAAAATACCTATTAACATCTCTCTTGCAAAATAAGGATTTGGCAGAATGCTATTTGAGAAATAGCACACTAGTGAGTAATGGCTCTCAGTGAACACATCTCAGACACCCCAGGGCCATCAGCAATTTGAGGGCAGAGACTGCTACTCCGCTATCATCCTACACCCTGCAGTTCCTTCTATGTAAAAGAAGTCCCCCTGTGATTCTCTATTACAGCCTCCACTTATTCATTCTTAGCACTCGTCATGCTCCACAATATTGTTTGTATGTATCTATTTCTCTTGTCCTATGTCCCCCTGCTAGGCATATGAAAACACCAAGTAGGAAGAGACTTCATCTGTCTTGTACTCTGCTATACAGTGCCCTGGCATTCAGTAAATATTCAGAAGAATGAATGACTCATGCAGAAGACACGGTAAATGTTTTGTCAGTTGGGTACAATTCAACACATGTGTGTATGTAAGCTGACTCACTCAAACCACTAGACAGCCTACTAGAACCAGGATGAAAATGCTCTGCTTAATGGAGGGAAGGCTGCAGGTTGCACAATCATATTGATGAAGTTTTGCTTTTTGGCTTTGACTATATTTACAAACATAAATATTTCAATTATGTAAAATAACCACGGTATCACATATGATCTTTTTAAAGAAAGCAGAGTAATGAATACTTCTATAAGCTGAATGCAATCACTGTTACTGTTTCCTCTGTAACATGGATCATGATAGGTTGTTCGTGCATGCCTCACGTATATTGGTGACAGGGTTGATTAAAAGATGTTACATCCAAAGATATGAGGATTAGGAACAGAGAAGTGTATATTAATATTAGTTTTTCTTTTTAATAGGCCTCTACTGGATAATTCTTTGTAAAGACATTCACAGTAACAACTGATTATGTTGGATGATGTAGCAGAAATAAGGGATGTTAGGTATATCACGTATAATACAGCATGCACACTGCAATATTTCACAACAAATGGCAGTCCTAGAGGCAAGTAAGTACGGATTCAACTGAGCAATATAGTGGATCTCACACGTTAGCTACCAACCATCTAACAAAGCCGTACCTGCCAAGAAACCTGGATTAAAAACATGGTCCTATTACTAAACCAATTACTCTAATCGAGGTTTCGATTTAGTGTGCTCAAAACAGAGAAGGTTGGCCAGTGCAATTCCCATTCAAAGGGAAATGCAGATCGGTGTTAATCTGATGTTTATCTGTAAAGATAGGTTTATACATTGGAGTTACAATGACACCATAAAATCTATTCTACCCTAAGGGACATCAATATATGAATGAAGTTTCTGAGAGATTTTTAAAAATTCTACTGAATCATGATGTATCTTTTCTCTCTTGCCTCAGGTTCTCACATCTTGAAAATGGGATATTTAATGTTTAATTCTATGAAAACAACAGCAGGAAACTATACTTGTAAACCCTAAAATGTTGTTTCTATGTAAGTACTTCAGTGAAAATTATCAATATTACCATGTCAAGCATTTCACATAGGTATTGAAACTCTAAAAGATCAAATATCTCCATTGACCAAGTTAGTATTTTTAATTTTACTGGTTGAATGGTAATTCTCAGAACTTCTTAGAACTACTCTTTGACAGCAGCAGGCAAACTCTGAGGAGTAGTGAGTCGCTTCTCATGGAATGCCAGCCAAACCAGGGGGGCAATCTAGGAGCTCATGGCATCAATTACCTCTTTATGGGCAGCTGCTCTGGAGTAGCTGGCCTTGGACAAGCTGGCTATGGGCATGGCCTTCCTCTTTGGTCTCATCAAGGTCACCAGGGACAGTCCTTGAGCACTTTAATGCTGTGTGTCCATTTGAAACTGATGGGGACCACTATTAGCCAGGATTCCCAGCAGGTCTCCCCTGCAATCAATGCTTTTACAGAAAGGTAAGACCAGGAAACTGGTCCTGGGGAAGGGAACACCTCATTCTGCTGGGCACAGAATGAATCAACCATTAGAGGAGAAGGAAAACGTGCAAAAGAGGAATGTAATAGTTTCTTTCCTGCTGGCTTCCACTTCTTTGACTTCTGCCACATTGAAAACACAAGCCAGGCTTAATGTATTCCTCTGCCCAGACCGACTTGGTCATGGTTGAGACCCTCTGGACGTTTTCCTCTCTAAATTTGCTGATCAGAGATAGGTCCACTTGGTGCTAAAACTATGCCCCCCAAAGCCATATCTCTCCTACAACACTGAAGTTGACCTCCAACATAATTATGCGTTTCTTAAACTTAAAAATCAAGATTATCAATCAATTTGTACTATTAAAAAGGTGTAACTTATGAAAAATAAGATTCATTATTAATTTTCAAAAACAATATCACTAAAATATAATTGTATACCTTATAAACTAAACTACAGATGAATAAGCCCTTGGAAAAATGTGGTATAAAGAAACTTTTTCACATCCTAATCAATGGCTCAACAGCCCATTTCAGTTTTACCTTGGCTGACGCAGATTTTACGAATTCTGTTTGAATGAGAAATTCTGTATGTCAGATGCTATCATGTGTCCCCATCCATTTAAAATCCAATTTAATGAGGCTGTCATCCATATGTGTAGTTACTACTCGAATTACCTGTACAGGGTTATATATTCCTAATAAATTTTGACATCTAAAAATGGATTTCTTGATTACTTTAAGACTTTTCAAAATAAAATAAAATATTGTAGTCCGCTTCCTTTTCATATCACTGAAACAATGTGAATTATTTTACACAGAGAGAAAAAAAAAGTGGGTCAAGTAGGAACAGGCATCTCTGGTACTTAGATAAGGATTCCAGATGCCCTGATTTCTGACAGATTGTACTTGTTGTCTAGGATTTAGTTATTCTTGACCCCAAATATTTTCTTTACAGGCACTTAAAGGCAATGGATTTGAAAGTACATTGTCCCAAGTGAAAATTCTCTTCTAAGAGCTATATCTCAAAGATTCATGTATAGCTTTGCAAATGGCCAGATTAATGGTTTTGCTTATAAGGAATACAGTAATTTACAAGCCACTGGCATCATCTCACCATTTTTCTAAAACTAACTATGATCCAAACCCTTATAGAATCCAATAATGATTTGCTGCTTCACTGAAAAAAGGTTGTAGTACAATCATCTGCTGGAATCAATACATTTTGAGAAATTATGACTAATTTTTTAAAGAATCTGTTTGAAAATATTTCAGCCTTGTAATAATATAAATACTAAATACAGACATGACAGACATGATTTAGACCTGCAATTTCACAACCCTGTACCAGGCTACTATTATTTGTTAATATACGTATGCCCTGAAAACTTACAGTGGCTCTTACTAGCCACTCCAGAGTGACAGCCTATGCTTATTTAGGTATTCACGGAATAGATTTTACTTTTTTTCCAAAACTAGGGGGGTTATCTGTAAAGTAAATGAGTTAAAATTTAGTTAAATTTAGTTAAAACTTGTGGTTCACTGGGAACTTCCAAAGAACTGCAGAAAACCAAGTTGCCAACACTTAGTGTTAATACAGCGTTATTCCTGCTCAACATTAAGAGAGGAGAGAGGGATAGGGAAAACATGGCACACACAGTGCTCCATACATTTGAAACTTTCATATTGCCCTTCTCTCTCCAACCTTCCAACACACAGACGCTTATTCTTACCTTCCTTTGTATCATCTTTACACATTTTTGCTGCAGTAAGTGCATAATCTATCCCTTTGTCCTTTTTTGCCTGTCAATTGTTTCTAAGGGCCCCATAAACATTTTTTGGCTCTAAGGATAACCTCTAAGATGAAAGAACTTACTGAACACAATCAGAAGGATCCTCACTATTCAGAAATATTGTCTGTAAAGCAAAGGGACACTCAGATTTGCTTTTAAAAATAATAATAATTAACATTCCCTTAGAGCTTCTTATGGATCCAGCGTGCTAAGATTCTCTTTGAAACCTCACAATAATATGAGATATTCATTCATTCATTCATTCAAATAAATGAAGTCAAATACCCCTGACTTAACAGTATCATGCTAGATGCGGGGGATACTATGATCACCAAAAGATATATGACCACTGCCTTCACGGAGCTCAGAGAGCAAAAACAGTTTCACACGTGAGGCAGCAGAGGTGTGATTTAACCCTATATCCTCTCAACTACTAGGATGTATGGACTTAACCATGTATCCCATTACAACATATACAAAGCTTTTTTACCTAAATAATTGATCAGATGTTGAGGCTTCAAGCCAAAGACCCTCATTCAAAGCCCTCCACTGGGCAGGTATGAATTTGCTCCTCCGGGTAACCTTGGTGAAAGCATTTATTCTTGCAGAGACCCAATTTCCCAATTCTAAAATGACCTAGTATGATTAGGTGATCTTTGAGTCCCTTCCAGCTGTAGAATTTTAGATTTCTTATTGGAAATTGATTCTACATAGCAGATGGACCCAGCAAGATTTTTAGCTTAAGCAACCTATGAAATATGGCCTGTCCATTTATAGCTCAGGATATGGATAAAGCAAAGTAGTTTACAGGGTAATGGGGTCACTGAAAAAAGGAACTCATTCCGTGACACGATTTTTTTTTATAATACAATTCTGCCCTTAACGCTGGGCATGCACTTTGATAACCATTGCCTGATACAACCTCAGGTGGTCAGAATCCTCTGATATTTTAAAGGTAGGGAAAGAGGGAGGGAGAATTAGGAGAGTGGTAAAGGATGTGATGAAAATAGAGGTGGGCCAAGGGATCCATTTACTGAACTATAAAATAAACAGAGAAATGGATAAAGGGAAAAGTAGGAACTGAAGAAAGTGTCCCAACATAAAAAACTTCTTCCTTAATCCCTTATACTTTTGTATGATTTCTGGGCTTAAGGGTATGTGGAAGATTAGTAAGTGTTATGGAAAATGCATAGACTGAATTCAGATAGACCTAGGTTTAGGACCAAGCTATTTGAACTTGTAATTGTGTCTTAACAGAGCCTCCATTTTTTATCTAGAAAATGGGAACGATAATATACATTTGAAGTTTAAATATTCAACATATAAAAAGATAATGACATTGAGGCATTCACAAATTAGTTTCCTAGCTAACTTTAGCTTAGAGAAAATGAATTAGTGAGATTAAGTCATCTTCTCCAAATCCCCGGCTAGTTAGTGATAGAGTCAACCCACTGGAAGAAAAAGAATTTCTTCCCCACTCCACACTGACCCACTTCTTCCTTTCTGTTTCCTCTCATATTGAAAACCTAACCCCATTGCAGAATACCCAGAATGTTAAAGGTACTAATCTAAACCATGTACTGATACAGATTTTCTAAATAATAGGATTATTCAGAACTTTATGCACTGCTATTGCCATCTCACATACTTGCATTTCTGTCTCTTGCATCTGTTTTGTGTTCTTCATGAAGGCTGAAAAGAGACATGTAAGATCAAACACCATACAATCCAACTTACTTTGTGTTGGCACTGCCATTTTTTTGGAGATGTTTTAGGACATTACTAGGGGTCAAGTGCTTTAATCAAACACCTTTATGAACTTGTTTACATCCACGAGTGCCAAGTTCTCTCACATAATAACTCAATTATTCAGATAGTAATTTCCTGTAACACAGTGCTTAGAAACCTCAGCCAAATACAATAGACGATGGGATTGAGTAGACTCATGGATATGTTCAAAGGCTAACCCCTGATAAAAAGATTTTCCTACATTTAAATTTATTACTGGAGCCCCTCTGCACCACAGCGCTGCCCCCTCCAACAAACATGGAGCCACTAGAAATAAATACCATTAACTCCCAACCTCCAAACTGAAGAACATGCTTACATCTACCTTTTCCTTCTTACCGTGAAATTAATATTACACCTTGACATAATGTGGATCCTTCCACCCATGATCTATATATCATAACCCTTCGTTGCCTTAGGCCCATGGCTTGGCCATTTATAGCTTCTCTCTCCAGTAGAGTCAACTTCTTCCCCTCCACTGTCTCCCTCCTGTCAGTCTCTCAACATGAACGGCCTTTTCCCATCTTAAAAAAATCTTTCCCCATCCCCCCACCCAGCTATCTCCAGGTACTGCCTTGTCTCTTTCCTCTTTCCTCTGTTGGAGGCTTTTTAGCCTTGATCTCATATGACTTAATTGCAGAAGTTGTCACTAATGGTTACTTCCACTATCTTGAAATATTCTCCTTTCTACTACTTTTAGGCCATCACAGTCTATAATTGCTACTGCTGTTATTTGTAACAATATCAGTAGAAATAGCAGTGGCATTTGATGACTTCCAAACCACTCTTTCCAGCCCAAATTTTTCTCTTGAGCACGAGCTCGGAATTTGGTGTCCACATCGATCTTAAATGAATCCAGTCTGGAAGTTTACACATCTTCTCCTCTTCCACACTTCCATTTTACTCTTCTTATGCCTCTTAGCTCAATGAGTGGTATAACAGTCCATCACTTTGCACAAGGTATAAATTTTGGATCAACCTATGTTTTTCCTTCACTTTCCACATCCAGTTAACAAAATTCTGTTGATTGCATTTCCTATTTGCATTTGGAATTTATTTATTTGTCTCCATGCCCACCATCACCCTTCTAGGTCAATGCACTACCATCTATTGCTGTGACATATTTAACAGTCCTTTAACTGGACCCTGCCTTCAGCCTTATCCTTTCTAAACCATAAATCTGACTATGTCACTCTCCTACTTAAAATTATCAATGTTCATAGGCTCAAGTCCAAACTTCACAACATGTAATCTCCCCATAACTTCTTAGCCTGCTGTCCCCTTTTCATTCTTTTGATCTTAGTTTAGATGTCACTTTCCAAAGTCTGAATCAGGTTCTATCCTATATCCATCCATAGCATCCCAGGTACAATGTTTGTTATGTGTCATGGCACATGACACTGCAATTGTCAATTTACCTGTCTATAATGGTTATGAGAAAACAAAATCCAGAAGGTTGGGGCTCCTGCTATACTGCCCCTTATCTCAGGGAATCAATTTGTATTTGTTAAAAATGCCCAAGCTTATCACCCAAACCATACTTGCCCCGATCCACTGCTTGCTTGCTTTGCTGACACTGAATCCCTTTACCCATGTCTGGGGCTCTTTGCAGCTATGAACTCACTCTTTTGGACACAAATATCGGGACACAGATATAGAAATGAGGTATGAGAGAAACACACAGGCGCTCACTCTTTACTGTGTTCCTTTCCTTTAGCTTTCAACTCTCCTTTTTCTTTCGCCCTCTAATTTTACCATGTTTTCAGTCCTTAGAAAAGCTATCCTATTTTATCCAGATGTACTTACAATGGACTCTTTCTCTAGACTTAAATGACCACATCTTCATGCATGACCCCATATCCAGATATCAAGCTTGAACTCATTTCTATGTTCCAGATCTGCATCTCCATCTGCCTTTTGAATATGTTCACTCAGATTCCACTACCACCTCAAACTCAAAATATCTCGAATAAACTCAAATTTCTCTATCCAAACCAGTACTCTGCATCACGGCCTTCTGACACTCTGCCTTCTATATGCAACAAGCCAAGATGTTCTTTCTCAGCTTTCTTCAATATTTCCTACTTTCTATTTGTTTTCCCACCTGGTCAATTCCTCTTTTTATAAACACAGTTTACATTTCTCACATGTCATTATTTTTGGCTATATTAGTGTCCAGTACCTGTGAATACTTGTATTAGTTTGCTAGGCTGCCATAACAAAGTACCAAAACCCGGGTGGCTGAAACCACAGAAATTTATTTTTTCATAATTATGGAGGCTAGAAGTCCTAGATCAAGGTGGTAGCACTGTTCGTTTCTTTTGAGGCCTCTCTCTTTGGCTTGTAGATGGTTGTCTTCTCCTTGTGTCTTCATATGGTCTCTCCTCTGTGCATGTCTATGTCCCAATCTCCTCTCCTTATAAGGACACTAGTCATGTTGGACTACAACCCATTCCCAATGACTTCCTCTCACCTTAATAGTCTTTTAAAGACTCCTATCACAGTCACATTCTGAGGTATTGGGCATCAGGACTTCACTGTATGAATTTTAAGGGCACACAATTCAACCCATGACAACACTCTTTGTTTTTAGATTTGGGGAATCTCCTACATTATGAATCTTTTCCTACCACCATTGAAGCCAGATTCCCAGATTTCCCTGCATGTAACTTAAGCTCACAACCTAGTAACGCATAGAATGAGGCATCTGAGCAATGCACTCTGAGAAAGACAAGGTAGATACATCTTGTTTCCAGGGGCAGCAGTACCAAGATTCTAGCTTTATACCTGGTGCCCAGCCATGGGATCTGTGCTTTCTCTCCTGGAAAGGGTCTATGGTACAATCTGGGGCATTGTTTCTGGAGAGGAAGCCTCCACTGCTGGTTTTCTAAACCTCTCAGAGAATATGTGAGCTACGGTATATCATTTTTAAAATTTTTCACCTAAATTAAGAATCTGTTTCTATTATTTGCAATTAAGAACTCAGTTGATACTCTGAATTTCAGAGTGACTTATATAAGCCTCATCCTGGTTGAGGTATTATTACAAAAGAGATTGATCAGAACCTATCAATTACTAACATTAACTTCTCAAAACTATCTTCTTTTTTTTTTTTTAGAAATGGCTTTTATTTATTTATTTATTTTTGGCTGCATTGGGTCTTTGTTTCTGTGCGAGGGCTTTCTCTAGTTGCAGCAAGCAGGGGCCACTCTTCATCGCGGTGCGCGGGCCTCTCACTATCACGGCCTCTCTTGTTGCGGAGCACAGGCTCCAGATGCGCAGGCTCAGTAGTTGTGGCTCACGGGCCCAGTTGTTCTGCGGCATGTGGGATCTTCCCAGACCAGGGCTCGAACCCGTGTCCCCTGCATTGGCAGGCAGATTCTCAACCACTGTGCCACCAGGGAAGCCCTCAAAACTCTCTTCTTTATTCCTGCTTTCAGTAATTCGAAAAAAAGGCAACTATAAGCATCCTAATTTGGACCTTATCAAATGAGTCTTTCTGATTCATTCGCACTCACTGGTAACAAATCTATCCATTGCCTACAGGATTACATTCAAATGCCTCTTGCGTGTCATTTAAGTCTTCCAAAACAACTTAAATGTATTCCATCTTTCATTATAAATCCTCTCCTTTTTCTAGAAAAATAAAATGGAGCAATCAAAATTCATTGAGCACACGGCATTTTGAAAAACCTGTTAATAAATCCTGTTTCTGACCACACGTACAACTCTTTGGGCTTACTACCCCCACTTCATGCATATGAGAAATCTGAAACTAAGAAAATTAATTAGGTTGCCTAAGGTCACACAAGTAATGAATAATAGGACTGGGTTTTGATATCAAGTCTCCGTAGCCTCTTCTCTCCCCATGTGATTCTCTCCATTGCTTCCCATACACTTTCCAGCCTCTCAGATTTTGCTTATGTGGTGCTGTGGCCTGGAGTATCCAACCAATCTCTCCTTTGTCTGCCCAAATCTTACTAATTCAGAGTCCAGCTCCAAACCTTCAGTCTCAGTGAAGTTTCTTTGATGTCTCCAGCTGATTTTTCTCCTCGGAACTAGTGTAGTATTCATTATCTATACCACTCTTTCTGATGTTTTAATACATTATCTCATATTAACCACTTTATATGCATTTGCTTTTCTTCCTGTTTGTGAAAATCTAAACTTTTAAGTATGAGACTGTCATATTCTACATGTCCCTAAGTATTCTGCATGGTTTTATGCACAGAGGAAGTGCTATTACACAAATCAAATAGTCCCCATTCTTGAGCCATGGAAAAGGATATTAAAATCATGTTTCACATTAATGTTGATCTTCAGGTGAGAGTATGCCCCAATTGCTTGAGTAATTGAGCATCTCCTTGATATTAATTTCTTTGGAAAAGGGAAACAATTCTCATACACTTTTATCACTTATTTTTAATGTGTAGGGGCAATTATATTTTCAAAAGTATTTTCAGTAATTCCAATTGAATAGATAACAAACCCTAATTTCATGGTAAGCTCAGAGATTTTGGTTTGACTGAAAAAAGCAGCCTGTGATCAAACGGTGGAAGGTAATGTACCACAGTTTACAGCAGATCATTTTTAAATTTTTTGGAAAGTAAATCTTATTGCCTTTGCATCATAACTTGCTGAAAGCAATGGACTTACACAAAAATTTGAGGTGGATTTTTCAAATGGCTTTTAAGGCCAAACAAATAAAAGTATAGGCTCACTAGAAATATTTTGTTTCATGCTAATCTGTACAATACAACCCTATGCAACAAGGCACACAAGTTCTGTAATTAGACAGTACACATCAGAAGACATCAGAAATAAGATGTACAGAGATGCATTAGTGCATGACCACATCAAATTTACTTTTTTAAATTTAAATGACCATATTAAATAGTCCAATTACTATCCTCATTTGTGTATAATTCCAAGCTCCATTTTATCCTTTGTGTGTGAATAAAGTAAACAAGAATGACTATGGCAACTATAATTGTGTGTTTTTATCTTCAGTAATCTGAGCATCCTTGCCATCGTTGAAATAAAATTCTAAGTTTTAGTTTTGTAAATATCAGCAAAAATTAAAAATTATTTTAAATCTCCATATAAGGCTGTTGAAACTAAATATCTTAATTGCACTAAAGTTTAATTTATATTTTAACTGTACATCACAGAGCCCCTTAAAAAGACAGTCAATAATATTCACTCTGACTGCCCCGTGATTGTAGGATTGTTGCCTAGAAATAGAGGCTGGGAAATTTCAACACATCTTCTCCTTTATTTATAATGTAGCCCATGTCCACTTAAATATTTGTCTGGTGTCTTTCTGTGTCTAATTGATGTGAGTAGATTGTCTGTGAGAGAGTCAAGTCATACATTCTGGAGAGTCTTTGTAAATAATTTGGCCCACAACTAACCATAGTATGATAGGACATGACGATGAAAAAACTGAAATGGCTAAATTAATTATGACCCAATTAGATTATACTACTATATAGATCTAGCCATTATTAGAAGCCTAGGGTTTCAGAAGAAATCATATAGTAATCTAAATAAGTACTCTTAGAATAATGATCATTCAAGTTATATTTTTATTGCTTATGTTCTATCACAGCACTAGACTAATATAAGTTGGTAAAGCTGTAAATATGTACAAATGACAGGGTTAAGTAATTAGGAAATGCTCCTCAAAGGACCCTAGCATATTCTCCATCATTCCTTTCCTTCAACCTGGACATGCAAAATCCAGGGTCCAAACTACAGAAGCAAAAGAAGAGAAAGGATGAAGGAGATAAGTTTTGATGACATGTATAGTCTGTTTAAGTCTTCCCTCACCTGGTGTATCTTTGAAGGTTACATGTAGTAATTTCACATATTAGAAAGACTGAGTCTTGTAACTACTCATTTTGCAACAAAAATCAGTTGAGGGCCTCTATGTGCCAGACTGTTCTAAGCGCTTAGAATTCAGTGCTTTGCCTGTAAACGGCTGATGAGAGGTTACAGCCCAGTAGAGAAAGCATTCAATAAGCAAATCTTTTCACAGATGCCAATTAATAATACTTGTGTTAAGTGCTGCAAAGGATAAGTACAGTTTTACATAGCCATACACCAATAGTCAGAAAAAAAATTTTTTTGACAATATTTAAGATGAGGTCTGACAAATATTTAAGATGAGGTCTGACAAATAACTAAAATTTAGCTTGTCAAGGTATATATATTTATGTATTTGAGTCACAATAAAATACGTCATTGTTTTATTTTAAACATGAGAGTACAGGGAGATCAGCTCGGTGCTTTGCGACCACCTAGACGGGTGGGATAAGGAAAGTGGGAGGGAGACGCAAGAGGGAGGGGATATGGGGATATACGTATGCATATAGCTGATTCACTTTGTTATACAGCAGAAACTAACACAACACTGTAAAGCAATTATACTCCAATAAAGACGTTAAAAAACAAAATTTAAAAAAAACATGAGAGAGCCTCGAGTATATCTAAAAGCTGTTTGGAAGGACCTCGTAAACAATAAAGGTTAAAGATAAGAGAAAGAGAAGGGCTAATGGATGGTGTAAGTTTTCTGTGAAGTTTGGAGGGAGGTGAAGGGACTGACCTTAGCTTGGAGAAGAGGCAGCTCCTCTTACAGTTTGTGCCCAATAATTTAGAATTTGAACTTAACTATTGTGTTTTATTCATATGTTAATTACTTGATATGATTTTTAAATGATATTAAGGCATCATCTCTCATGTTTCACATGTGAGAACCATACATATATGAATCCATCTATGAACATCTCTGGATATCTATTCTGTTGCAAAAGGCTGAATACACTCTTCTTGATACTAATTCTTTCACATCAAATCCATCTGCTTTCACATCAAATCCATCTGCAAAGTTTATAAAATTATTCTTTATGTGTAATAAGTATTCCACTGAATTGTTTCTGCTAATATACACAAACTTTTGCCCTGACTGTGGCCCTCTATCATCTGCATGAGCTGAAACTTTGCTATTTTCCACATATTAAGATTATTTTTTGTTTTAGCTCTACTGGAATATAACTGATATACTAAAAATTGCACACATTTAATGTATAAATCTTAATGAGTTGGACATATGCATACACCCATGATACTATCATTACAATCAAGGTCCTAAACATGTCTATCACCTCCAAAAATGTCCTTCTGCTCTTTTGGGGGGTTTTGTTTTGTTTTACTTTATGTTTTTTTGTACATTTCACTGTTGTGGCCTCTCCCGTTGCGGAGCACACGCTCCGGACGCGCAGGCTCAGCGGCCATGGCTCACGGGCCCAGCATGTGGGATCTTCCCGGACCGGGGCACGAACCCGTGTACCCTGTATCAGCAGGCGGACTCTCAACCACTGCACCACCAGGGAAGCCCTTTTTGTGTGTTTTTTAAAGAACACTTAACATGAGAACTATCCGCTTAACATATTTTAAAGTGCACAATACTGTATCCACTTTTTTAGGAGTGTCCGTGTGTAGTGTAATATTTTGGGGTTCTCTTTGCTGACGTTTAAACAGCTAGCTTTCATTCATATTACACATGTAGCTAATCCAACCAAGATAAATCAAAATTTCTCTCCTTAATACCATTCCAATAAAGCATCTTTTTAATGCATAGCCCAAGACCGACTTTATTCATAAAGCTCAGGTACTGCAATTCACACCAGAGTCCCTTCTTGTGAATTTCTTTCTCTTTACATTTTGTTCAGAAAATTTTAAATTTGACTGTGAATTGTCTTATATGGTTCACTACTTCTTCATGCATGCAAATGTCAACTCTAAAAAACTTAACTTGTTCTTTTTTTTAATGGCTTTGATTTTTCCCATAATGCCTAGCACAATTTGTGGCACAAAATAGATGCTACATAGATATATTTTGTTTTAACTTCATGACATTCTACTAATGCTGATGGACTGGTCAAAATCCTGTATGTTATTGCTGCTATCTAGATATTAAATGAGATTTATAACTGAAGTTAATAAAACCTCTCAAGGAAATAAGGGCAACTTTTGTTGTGGAGCCAGTTTCCAAGTTTCACAATCATATTGAGGTTGACCATCACTGAGAAGGTCTTTAGGTTGTCTTTATGTGATTTGAAGTCACATATAATGCCACTGTGGATGTGTCCCCTGCAAGCATATACTGCATTTATAGATTTGTTTTCATCTTTTATCAGAGCATTGTTTTGTATCATACTGCTGAAATGGCAGAATGGTAATAGTTTTCTCTTCTGTATAGTTAATGGAAATTTTTTACTGCTTTTAGATTCCTTATATAACTACATTTTCTTTAGGCCTAAATCCATTTGACTGTCCCTAGTCTGTAAATGATCTGTAATCTCTTGTGAACCTTTGTGTGGGAGAATTTCTTGCTTACTGACTCCGGATCTTTTCAATGATACCAATAGCATATTGAGTCATAAGAGTTTTGCCAAGGCTTTGAAGTGTAGCAGAACAAGAGTTGCTCTTGTCCACTGCTGCATTCTTATCTAAGCTAAGGAATATGTATATAATCAATCTAAACTTACTATACAATTTATTTCACTTGATTTTAATAAAAAATGGATCAGTAGAAAACAATCAAATCTAACACAGTGTGCTACAAATTAAGGAAGTTTCCTTAGAAACTCAGTAATATTCTTAAGACAACCAAATCTACCTCTCAATAGTAATTCCAGGTGAAGTGTTTTTATGAAGCTGATTAAACCACATCATTATCATTGAGAAACATATACTGAGAACCCATAACATTAGATTATACTCAAAATTTTGAAATCGGTCTGCTTCTCATAGTAATTACAGACTACTTGTAGAATAAAGTCCTTGAAACCTTATTTCTCATTACTATTTCTGTTAAAGAAAACATTATCCAAATGAGAAAAAGGCTTAATGTAGAGACTGCACAGCTAATAGCATCATCTACTAGGATCTTTGATTAACAGAGCAATGGAATCTAGACAGAGCACCACAATTTGAGTCGCTGTCTTTCTTTCCAAAAATGATAGTGTATGCTCCTTGGTATTTACCAAAAAAAGTTTAAAACTCACGTTCAGACAAAAATCTGCACACAGATGTTTATAGCAGCTTTATCCACAATTTCTAAAGCGTAAAGCAACCAAGATGTCCTTCAGTACGCAAATGGATAAATAAACTGTGGTGCATCCAGACAATGGAATATTATTCAGTGCTATACAGAAGCAAACTGTCAACTCATGAAAATACATGGAGAAACTTAAATGCACATTACTAAGTGAAAAAAGCCAATCTGAATGGCTACATACTGTATAAATCTAGCTATATAACATTCTAGAAAAGACAGAAAGACCAGAGACAGTCAAAAGATCAGGTTTCCAGGGGTAACGGGGAGAAGGTGGAGCACAGAGAATTTTTAGGACAGTAAAAATATTCTGTATGATGCTCGAATGGTGGATACACGTCATTAAACATTTGTCTAAATCCATAGAATGTACAACACCAAGAATAAACTCTAAGATAAACTATGGACTTTGGGTAATTATGATGGGTCAGTATAGGTTCATCAATTGTAACAAGTGTGCCATTCTAGTGGGGAATGTTGATAATGGGGAGGTTATGCATATGTGGGGATAGGGTGTATATGAGAAATCTCTGGACCTTCTTCTCAGTTTTGTTGTGAACTTAAAACTGTTCAACAATTTTAAAATTTAATTTCATTTAAAAATAAAATAATAGTGATCCTGAAATGCTAAGCCTTTTCATTGTACGTGTTGAGAACAAGCTTTCACAGGCATGGCATCAATCTCTACCTTGCCTTCTTAAAAGTCTCAGCAAGAAAGTTTTATGTTATTCTTCCACAGCCCCTCAAAAAGAAGTAAAACAGAGCTTAATAAAAAGAAACAACAGTAGTAATCTTCAGAAGGATCAACATATCATTTTCAAAGAGATTTTACTGGAGCTCTGAACACCAATAGCAAAAAGGATGCTCTCTATAAGGTGAGTTCTACTGTATCAAAACTTAAATTCATTGTTTTCTTGTAAAGTATGAAGACAAGATAAAATCAACTTCTAAACCAATTATGAAATGCAATTATTAAAATCAACAATAGGAATATAGACTCAATATTCTTTGATGCTCTTGAAGCTCATGTTATGTCAATAGTAGAAAATTCAGTGAAGAAAAAGGGTATTCATTCTTAGCTAACAAAAGAACTATTCTAGCAAGTATAACTAGAACATGTCCTATCCTAGTCAGCAGTAAACAAGTGTTTACCTAGAACTATTATGCTTTTGTTATTTGCAGGTAACCGTTCTAAGATAATACCAGTACTTCAGAGAAAAATTTGTTTACCAGAGTCTAGACAGATCAAAACAATGGTATTACAAAATATTTTCTCAAACAACTACCCAATAAAGGTCTTCTGCTTAAAGAAGAAAAATGTTAAAGAATGTCCTATGTGGCATTTGGGTTTCCTCAATTAGGGAGGACCAGCATTATCTCCAAAAACATTTTTGTAGTCAGTTTTTTTACAGTGGTGGAGTTGTCTATACCTGTATGTGTATGTGGCTATTGATGTTTAGTCTGTGGTATGAATAGGAACATTGAAACGGCAGTCCTTGACATTCTGTTTCATTAACCTTGCAGAGTGCTGTGCCATGCCATGCTCAGATGGACTCTTTAAAACCCGCTGCTTGATGCTGTTGATGATGATGATAATGATGATGATGATGACAATGACCACTGGTAGGTTAGTTGGGGATTTTCCACTGTCCCCTAAATACAATTTCCTCCAGTTGGTCCATAATTTGCCTTGCTCTACTAATGGTAAAGGACAATTAAAGTGTATACTGAAGATTTTAATACCTTTTAAAAATATTAGCCTTTGCAAAGCTGATAAAGTTAAATTATTACTACAGTTAGAGAAGCTCCCATAGGCTACTATTTACAAAATAAAAAAGCATTTGTATTCAGGAAAATATTTTTTAAAAAAACAGGAATAGCATTTTTGTTGTAGAAGAACATTTAAAAAATATAAAATATATAAAGCAAAAATTCATTTTTATTCATGCTCAATTCCTCCTCCCCTCTCCAGATGCTTTTTTCCATAAACAGAGTAATTAATAGTATAAGTACCCCTGCAAACATCTTCCTGTACACTTAAAACTGTGTGTGGATGCTTGTGTTAACTCTAGTTGGTTGTCACATACTTAGTTCCATCTGGAGCTGGTAAGTATTTCTTGAGCTATCATGTCCTTCTTGTTTTGAAATGCTGTGAGTTAGCTCTAAGGGTAAAATGACACACCAGAGAACAGCCTCTCACATCTTCCTTTGAATTCCTCATCCAATAAAAGACACTATGTAACTCAAAGCACCCGTCCTGTTGCTTAGACCTGAAATTAGGGAATGAGCCTTCCTGGTTATCAAATCCCTTCTCTTGTCAGTTTACAAGGTTTTTACCAATAAAAGTCTTACTGCCAGAGCGTTCAGTCAAGGTGGCCTGACTCTCAACAAGACAGAATGGCAGCCTATGGGGAGCAATTGAGCCATTCATAAGATGCCCAGGCTGCAGCTGAAGGGCCACCTGGTGTTTGACAGCCTCAGGGAGGCTCAATCCACTGCTCGTTCTTGAAATAACATAGAGCAAGGGCACATTAGCACTTGGCACTTTAGCCAATGGAAATAATTTAAATAAGACTAGCAAAGTATTGAGAAAGATTTTTTCCGCCTTGTAAAATTGTGGGTGGCTGTAAAACATGTGTCCATAAAACTGTCCTTTTGTCTCTCTCTTTATTAAATCCTCCATTTCTTTTAGAAGCACAAATCTGAATGATGAGCGTTTTGTTCTTCGCATCATGTAACCAAGGTCTTTGATATTTCATTATCCTTATTTAAAAGGAAATGTTTGCTGAATTTTTCCAGTTCATCACCAGATAAATATCAGGTGTTGAACACTGAATAAATGGCAATAAGAGGTGACATGACTAAAAACGCTCAACTCTGAGCAGCTATACCTGAGACAGACTGGTTTGCACTCCATGATCCACTGGATGGCCAGGAGAGCTCAGGGGTTTGGCACTGAGTTCTCATAAATCAGTAAAAGAAGAAACATACTGATGTTATAACATGATGTTATACAGAATTTCTTCTCATTATAATCAGAAGCAAAAATGTTTGGTTTTTATTTCCAATATCTTGGAAAATAGAAACAGAATTTATGATTACTCCAAAAACTAAAATGGATGTTCTGTTGCAAGGAGCTAAGGATTAATCATGCATTTTTATCATAGGAAAAAATCAGTAAATAATGAAGACCCACCCATTAATAAATATGGAAGATAAAGATTTAAAGTGATAATGAATATGAAACTGAACAAAGGGTTGAAAAACAATTCTCTGATTTTAAAACCTTACAATAAGCTGATATATTCAGAATTATGACCACCAAAATCTAAGGAATGCTATTTCTGCATAGATGATTCACTCTAGCTTGAATAAATTAATTTTAAGAAAAATGCAAAAAATAAAAACGTAAATGTTCAGAGGAAACAAAATAACTTATAATAAAATTATCAAAAAATATTGATTTGTAGATATTAGCTTTATAAAGACAAGTCTATAAAATGATTCATTATTAATAAACTTTATAATATTAGAACGAAATTGGGATGCTAGAGCCCAATTTCTCTCATTCACACCTGAAGCACTGGAAAACCTGGGCTAAGCCTTCAACATAGTAATTTAGGACTCACCTTCATTCATTCATTCCACATTCAAGAACTGCCTAACACGTGCCAGGCACTGTGCTAGGGACCCAGCGACCCACATGATAAGAATGCAACCCCTGTTCTTCAGGATTAGCAATGTTAAGGGAAAAACTGTCCTGTTTCTGTGATCAGGTAATCCGATAAATGATTATAGAAATCTCTTAAGTGCTGTAACAGAGGCATGCATATAATAAAGTTCTCTGGTCTTTCTGGAAAGATAAAAAAAAAAAAAGACTAAATATTCAAAATTCCAGCCAAATCTTGAAGTTTGAGTTGGAATTTGCCTAGTGAACAAAAGCTAAAAAGGGGGAATGGGGAGAACAGCTTTCTAGAAAGCAGATACTGTAGGTGCAAAGGCATGCCAACAAATGAAAAAAAAAATTAAAAACACCATGAACTTTTGGGAACTGTAGATAGGTCTCAAATGTCAAGTGCAGGACTCTTGTCTTAGCTGTAGCCTGAAAGAATAGGCAGATCATGAGGGCTTTGCATATCATTCCAAAGTCTTTGGATTTTATGTTATATACAGTGAAGAGCCAGGTCAGGGTTTCAGTAAAAAATGTGTGGGATCATATTTATGTTTTAGCCATTAATCCCCTGGTATGAATGGCTGACTGAAAGTCTAAAACTCAGTGTGTGTTTTTAAGAAACTCTCTTGCAATTCCTGACTGTGTGCATAAAGCATGGTTTTAAGATAAAATCTCCTTCAAGACTGTCTTTGAATGGAAATGAAATTTATGAATTTATCCCAGTAGCATAGACTGCTCCAGATGGATAAAATCTTGTAGGTCATTTATCCTACCCCAACTCTTATTACTAATTTATTTATTTATCTATTAGTTTCTCAAATATTTACTGAGCATCTACATTGTACTAGACAAACTCTCTGCTTTAATGAAGTATATAACCTACACTACCTAGACAATAAAGAAACAATAATTAAAATAAATTTACATTTAAAAATAGTAATACATGCAGGCAGTAATGAAATAATTCTATGACAATGCTATATAGGAGCTCCATATAGATGGTGGGCTTGGAAAAGCCCTGTTTGAGAAACTGATTATTAATTGATATCTAAGAATGATTAGGAGATGATTAAATAAAATGTGAAGAAGGGAAATAATGTGCAAAGGCAATGATGCAGGAAAGGTCTTGGTACATTCCAGGAATGAAAGAAGCTGGGCATGTTTAGGGATAGTGAGCAAGCGACATGTTGGCAAGGGAGATGCTAGGGAGTTTGGTGGCAGCGATCAGGGAACTGTAGCAGGTTAAGAAATGCCGTCAAGAAAAATCTGTATAAGTTCAGGTCTCACGATTCCTAGTCAATGTTCTTTACTTTAGAGCCTGGAAACAAAAAGTTGTGGGGAAAAAATATATATATATAATATATATATATAATTTTCCTGTATAATTCAGTATCTTCTCATGTCATCTACATTGGGGGAAAAAATCTTGCTTCTAGCATGCTGCATTACATTTTTAGTACTTTTTTTTCCTTAAGAGATATATTAGGGACTTCCCTGGTTGCACAGTGGTTAAGAATCGCCTGCCAATGCAGGGGACACAGGTTAGAGCCCTGGTCCTGGAAGATCCCACATGCCGCAGAGCAACTAAGCCCATGCGCCACAACTACTAAGCCCACATGCCACAACTACTGAAACCCACGCGCCTAGAGCCCGTGCTCCACAGCAAGAGAAGCCACCTCATTGAGAAGCCTGGGCACCACAACGAAGAGTAGCCCCTGCTCATGGAAACTAGAGAAAGCCCGTGTGCACAGCAACGGAGACCCAACACAGCCAAAAATAGATAGGTAGATAGATTAGATAGATAGATAGATAGATAGATAGATAGATAGATAGATAGATAATACAATCTCATGGTCAGCTGCAACAAAAACTGGATCTACTCTGGCTGGCCATATCATTTCCCAGACCACCCTAGTAAGACTTTAAATAAAGAAGCATTGAAGGCTATGATCTAAATATCAGACACTCACCAGGATTATGAACAAGAAACAAACAAACAAACAAAAAACAGAATATGAGCGACTAATAAGTCATTCATGAATTCAGACTAGAATTATGATAGTTTGTTAATCCACATTTATCTAGAATAATTAAAATTCCCACTTTCAGCAAATAAGCCATTAAATGCAATTTAATGCAATGATCTGATTGACAGTTGTGGGAAGTTTCACTTAATATATGTATATGATTATGTAGATCAATGTTTACATTTTTGCATTCTTATAGACATGTGCTGAAAATACAGTACACCAATAACTTATTCCCTGGTTACCATAAAATGTTTATATATGCATTGTAATAGCATAGATGAAGGCTTGGCAGAGGAGGTACATAGGCCAAAGGATCCTTATTCCCAATGTTCTTCTTCGTTATTTGTGGTTGTGGTAGAACTAATACCCCAAATATGCTTCCCTTTAGAATGAATTTTCCAAGCTTCTTCTCAAATAGTACAATGTTGTAAAAAGTGTTAAGTTTCCATTATGTGAAGAGAAAAATGTGATTTTTTTTTCAGAGAGCTTTTTACTCAAGCAACTCAGAGAAGGAATTTATTTTTCACCACTGCAATCTTGTCATTTATTTAGTCGTCAGTGGGGAATAGTGTCTTTGCTTTGGTGGAACTGAGCAATTTGTAGAGGAAAGGATAAAGTCCCTGTAGTAAGTTCTGAGGCCAATCTTTTATAGATCTCTGGCACATGTGATTATTAATTACCTCCAAAGATAAATATACTCAGTTTGTAATTCTTATTCTCAGTTAACTCAATTTTTATATCTGTCATTACCCTTTTTTCTAAAACGATAACGTTAACTCTATTCTTGAAGAATATGAATTCTGATGGTAAGCACTGTAGACTATTTTGATAGCATGTACAAATTTGTACATGTCTTCGAGCTTTAGATTTGGGGCATTTAATGGAAAAAGGAAGTTAGATTTAGGTGGGTTTTTTAGCTTTTTTTTTGTTTTTTTTTTTGCAGTACGTGGGCCTCTCACTATTGTGGCCTCTCCCATTGCGGAGCACAGGCTCCGGACGTGCAGGCTCAGTGGCCATGGCTCACGGGCCCAGCCACTTCGCGGCACATGGGATCCTCCCGGACCGGGGCACGAACCCATGTACCCTGCGTTGGCAGGCAGACTCTCAACCACTATGCCACCAGGGAAGCCCAGATTTAGGTGTTTTGATCGTGTCTCATATCTGTGGCCATGAATACTGCATGCTGTACTACACCTAAAAACAAAATAGAATAGAAATATGCTAATGGTAAGCTTTTGAGATATGTTTTCTATTTAACAAACATTTGAAGTCCAAATATTTGCCTGAAATCATCCTGCTTTTCTTTGGGGTGGGGGACAGGGTCCTGGAAATAAAGAAATGTAAAATATATTTCTTAGTGCCACCATAGACATGTACAGATAAATGGATAGGTGATATCTATATCATGCATAGAGATTATATAGAGAGATAAATAATATTCCAATTACAGAATATTTCTAACACATGAATTCAAAACTGGCTCTATCATTTATCAGTTGTCCTAAGGCTATTATTTACATACTCAGGGCCTCAGTTTACCTATTTTGTAGGGGATGTGGATTAATGAACTATCATAATTATAAATGCCAACATCAGTGAAAATTCTTTCCCTTTTCTCCTTGCTTTCCCCACGGCATGCAGAAAGAAGACAAAAGGGGAATGTTACAAAACATAAGGAAAATATAAGGTCTTAGAATCAGGAAGAAGGAAAAGAAAAGCAAAGGAAGAAGTAGGAATGTAAAAAGGAAGAGAAGCAAAAACATTGAACTGTGTGGTAAATACTTTAACACTACCACAAATTTCTTAGGAAGAATTTCTCCAAAATCTGTGGCATTAATTGCTTACCCCAGACACATCAAGGGTAGTTAAGCCTAGGTGAATCCACAGTACAGTAGCAACTCGAGCTATTGCAATCAGAACTTGGAGTCTGTTCACATGAACCCTTCATCAGAGAAACTGTTGTGCCTGGTTTCTAGTAACAGATTTATTACATTGACTAATGGGCTTTACTGAAGGTGACAACCACTAGAATCTACAGAGCCTTTAGCTTTTTTTTTTTTTCAGGAATTCAAATGATATCCTAAACTCAGGAGGATAGATTAAGCTCAATGGTGTATATCTATTTAAGGAGAAAGGAAAACATATTTCTTGGATCTATATAGCTTGAGACTCTTAAATCAATATCTCAGAATCTTCTAAACCTAGTCTGTATATAAGCAATCAATCCACAAACTCCAAAACAGAAAAAGTAAGCTACTATGTGATTCTGTGACGAAAAACCACTACAAACAATTTTAATCTCTTGCATTAGGGGAACGCATTTTATTTTTCACTACTGGGAATCAGAGCCATTTGATATTTTTTCTATGAGGGACAAGTTAATGGACAAAAATGATCTTTAATCCAAATTCAGGGAATAACTGATATAAGGAACTTGATTTTAATCTGACCATCCCATCCAACTGGCAGGATTTTAAACATCCATTTGCCTCAAATCAGTAGTCATCCAGATAATAATTACCCAGGTACAATCTGCTTCCATTACCCTTTGCTAGAAATCAATTCTTTCAACTCTTTTTGCACCTTAAATATTTAAGAAACCTGATTTGTAGAGTGAGATGATAGTGTCTGGCCTTTTTTTTTTTTTTTAAAGGATCGCATTATTAATAAGCCAGTGACCATTAAAGTAATTGATGCTAAAAAGAACCAAAACACGAATTCAGGCTTTAAATTAGAAGAGAGTCCTGAGTGGGGGTGGGGTGGGATGAACTGGGAGATTGGGATTGACATATATACACTAATATGTACAAAATAGATAACTAATAAGAAAAAAAAACAGAGGAAAGACAAAAAGAAGAGTACTGATTTACAATGTAGTCATTCAAGTGATCCAGAATATGCATATATTATTACTGCATTATTAAAATTGAATTATTTTAGAGAATCCCCAAACATTGAAATTATATCTGCAGCTATTTAATGATATCCATTTGATAAACACTGGCCTAATGCATTAAATATCCCAGGTACATCTGCATTCTAAGAAGAAATTTTTAAAACAGAAAAGATTTTAAGACTCTAAGAAATTTGTCTCAAAGGTTAAATACCAGACAGATGGTGAGAAAAGTATTTGAGGCATATATGGCTTTCCTAAGGCTTTCTGAATCTCATCCAGGAGGCAGCCACTGATGGTGTTTTCTTGCTATAAAACATGTTCTGAGAATAGGCCCTCCATATTAAGAGTTCTTAACATAGTAAATAAAATCTGTAATGCAAAATATAAATATAGAGCCCCGTTATTAAGAGCTCACTAAATCTTAATTGGATAATGTTCCCAAGAATGTCATCTTTCACATACCTCTGTTCAAAAGTGTAAATTTCATTTTCTTTTGAAAAGTCATCTGGTATCTTTGGCTTTGAGATGTACAGAGGGATTTCCTCCATTCAACCTAAAATTCATTTCCAGATAAGAGAAATAAGATTGCCATCTGAAAGTTTAACTAAACATCAACATCAAATGGATTGAAACACATATTGTAAAGTCACGTTAAGTTCTAGAAGTTCTCCCTGGAATCAACAAGATTTGAGTAATGAGTCAATCAGAAGGTGAATTGCTAGAAACCTAACCACATACTAGAAAAGGTAAAAATAAATAAACATATAAAGAGTAACAGCACTGACAGTGCCCACCCAAATTCTTTAATGCCCAAGGACTTGACTCAATCTATCAGTGTATTATGTGTGTATTTCAGATATGGATGCTGTATGCTAATTTACCAGATGCCATCAAACCTCATTGAATTCCTAATTCTTTCTGTTCCAGTGACTTAGTAATCACAGCAATTTTGTAATTATAATGTGGCTTATTAGGACATGGCTACAGAGAATGAAAGTATTGACCGCAGGGTATGAGTGTTCAGGACCTTAGCCAGTTTGCTTCTTATTGTGAATGAAATCAATTGATGTTCTCATTTTATGTATCAACATGTATGAATTTTGTTAACATAAGCCCAGCATGAGAAACAGAGTCACTCTCATTACTCCTGAAATTCAGGTTTCTGAACCTGTAAGAGTGAGAGTAAGACTAAGCAGTGCAGTGAATGCATCCTGGCAGAGGCACCCTGGCGTCTCCTCTAGACAACCAACAGACCTGACTTGATCAGTGACACTCTGATCCTGGCACTCTTCCTTGAAAACCTGGCTTGTAGAGGATCAAAGTGAGAGAATGGGCAGAAAAAGAGAGTACAGTCCAAGTAGTCTGAGACTACAAGTAATGTCATCCATCAGCAGGAGGGATGCAGAAGGCAGATCCTAAGACAAGGTCTGGCATAGGGGAAAGAAAGCAGACTCTGAGTGGCCTTATCATTACTCAGTTGCTCTAAGCCTGCTCTATCCCTTACCTACAAAATAAGAATAATAACACCTAATTCACAGGGTTCGTTTCTTTTGGGGAGGAAGAAGGGAATTAAATGAATCTCAGAGCCTGACATAGGTGCTTGATATATAGTTTACTTTTTCCCCTTATCGTAATTTTATTCACATATATTGATAATAGAGCAGCCCGCCCCAGTCTTATAGAGAATTTGAAAACAGGCAGCTCTAGTTTCCATATAGTCCTTTTCTGACAAAGTGCCTGTTTTCTCATAATGTTCTCCTTCCACCATGAATGGTGGAAAGCAAAACAGATATAGTAATTTGTTCTAAGGTATTGGATCTTCTTTTGTTGTTAATTAGCATTTCATAGAATTGAAGGCCCTGTGAAATCTTTTTGTCCAACCTATTACTCAGCTTGATACTCAGACTTAATCCATTGATAGTATAGTTGATTCACTATTTTACAGTCACTTTAAAATTGTCAGCTGGAAGAGAGCAATGTTTAACCCCAGACAATGAATGACTGCTTTGGAAATCCAAGCATTTAGGAAAGGACACATCAACCTAGAGGTGCCACTCTTAAAGCAAACTTCCACACAGCACTTATCCAGTTTTCCCATAGATTCTCAGGAATACAAACACTGCTAGAGGTAGCAAACGGCTTCTGTTCTTGTGCTAGTCTTTGGTTTTATCAGCCTTTTCCTAAGGAAAAAGAAAAGTGTACTTTAATTCTATATCACTTAATTTTGGACATGTGTTTCCCAGTTTTAGCTGTGTTTATGATAGATCATTTTATTGATATTATATCTTGTTTCTATTACACTGTATCAACTTCACATATAAGGGAAGTGGCATAACAGGTCATAATTTATCGAGAAAAATAGTAAGAGAAAATGTCAAATAAGAGCAGTAAGTATGTGATGACTCTCCTGTATACAGCACAAGTAACTGGAGGAAATCAGTTTTAAAGTTATAATTTAATTTAAGTAACAGTCTAGTGACTCTAGCCAGAGGAAATTTAAAAAACAGGTTGTAGCAATAGTGAATACAAATTCAAAAAAGGACTAGCTCCTAAAATTTCTACAAAGAACTATGAGTCAAGCCTTAAGGAACTTCTATATTAAGGTACCAGTTATGAAACCATGCCATGTCTCCATATAGCAGGGTGAACTCTCTCTAACATGGCTTAGCTGGGGAAAGAGATGCTTTATTTCATAACAATAATTAGCATTAGTGGAATGTGTACCTGGCACTTGCCTAAGCTCTTTATTGCATCAACTCATGTACTGCACAATAGTCCAATGAGGACGATACTATTATTTCTCCTTTTTACCACTGTGAATACAAAGGCACAGAATATTAAGTGCCATGCCCAAGTATAGTCATCTTGGAAATGGCAAAGCTAAAACTTTAATCCAAGCAGTTTGACTTACAGCTGAATTCCTAACCAAGTAACTATACTGCTTTTCTTTTATAATTTTTTAAAATACATCTACTTATTTATTTATTTGACTGTGTTGGGTCTTCATTGCTGCACGTGGGCTTTCTCTAGTTACAGCGAGCAGGGGCTACGCTTCGTTGCGGTGGCTTCTCTTGTTGCAGAGCACAGGCTCTAGGTGCGCGGGCTTCGGTAGCTGTGGCTCAGTAGTTGTGGCTCGCAGGCTACAGAGCACAGGGTCAATAGCTGTGGCACATGGGCCCAGCTGCTCTGTGGCATGTGGGATCTTCCCAGACCGGGGCTTGAACCCGCGTCCCCGGCATTGGCAGGTGGATTCTCAATCACTGCGCCACCAGGGAAGTCCCTACTGATTTTCTTTTAAATGCAAGTATTCTTGCTATCATGCCACATATGTGTTTCGGGGTGGGGAGAACATGCTTTCTGTAAAATCACATGGTGAAAATAACATTGGCTCTGGAAAAAAAGAGTTGGAGCAGATCCCTGAAAGCCTACTATATCCAGAGAACTAACAAAAACAATATCAATCCTAATAAAAACATAAGTGCATCTAAAATATGTTTGGCATTGGCTTTCAGTATCACAGTTAATTCTTTCCAACTTGAATTCTGGCAGTTGTACATTTTCCTTTGCTATGTACTTCTCGGAGGGCATTTGCTTCCAGTACAGAAATGTTCATCAACATCAATAATCTCCAGACCATAGCCTCTTTTGTTAATCATTGTTTAATAAGGGAGGAAATGTCAGCACCATCCCCTTCACATGCACTTGCATTTCACTGTAGCTTAACACGGTGGAGTACAAGCACGGCTTGCACTAAAAGAAGACACTTTTGTAGAGTTTTAGGTCTTTTCATAAAGGATTTATACGTTGATAAGGCATTTAATTATGACAGTCCACCTCAATCACTTAAAAAAAATTAACTCCCTGAGAAAAATCATGTGTGAATCAACACCCTTCACATTATACCAACATCACTCCCCTATTTGCCAATCACCTAAGAAGTAATCAGTGTTAAAGAAACTCAGATCATAGAATAGACACGATTGTTAACTAGTTGTGATTAATCGATTATTCTACATATAAAAATGGTTGAAGTATAGTCACATTTACTCACAATTAAAACTATCCTGATTATAATGTCTTTCATTTTTTTTTTCAACAAATATCTTTGAACATCTACCCTGTATGACACACTTTACAGAAGGCTAAAGATGTAATAGGGCACAAGATGGCCCTGAACTCTCTCATCATGGAGACCAGAATATCTCTTCGGTTTTTCAGAAGATGTGTACGAATCCTGCTGTGACTTTAAGCTATCATGATTTTATCAGGGAATTGTCAGTTGTGGACTGTTGTACTAATGGATGAACTAACTTTTCATATTCTGGATTTTGCTCTCAGTCAATGACAAACCTCCCACAGCATACATCTACATACAACTAAAAACACAGAAAGCAGATGAGCTCAATCCAAATATGCATTCTTCAACCCAATGATTGTGTTGTTTTAATATTATAGTGAACTGCCTCATCCACCTGACATAATCTGCAAACATGGTATTCTGAGTAATTTAATTGTCCCAGAAACTGAAACACATTCCAATTTTGGAAAGCCTATTTTTAAAGGAAAGAGTCCTTTATGTGATAAAGGACTGCTTGATGTGATAATATACTGCTTGATTTCTTAAATAAAATGCAATGCCCAAAATGTAACCCTGCTTAGATCAAATTGAAGCATCTAAGTCTATGAATGCCATTCCCAATCTCCTCACTACCCCAGCCTCTTCAAGCTGACTTCAGACACTGGGCATGCTCATTATAATAGTGTATAGCACAACTGTCACTTGCAATGGTGATCTCACCCCTGGGCCTGTTCAGATCCTTCAACACATTGACACCAAGATGGCATTAGACAGGCTCAAGAGATTTAGTGGGTCAAGTCATGTACAAACGGCAAAGGAGGAGGGATCAGAAATAGGTGGGAAGAGCTTTCAGGTAGCCATGAACATCTGATACTTTGTGAAAGGAGATACAGAAGAAAGGATTGAGTAGGAAGAGCCTCATACCACAGCACAGTACTGAGGAAGTCTCAGCCAGGCTGAAGGGGAGTCCCTACCTATTAGAAGAGTCCAAAATTGGAGAAGAATAGCCCCTACTCTAGTACCTCTGCCAGGCTCAGCCACTGGCTGGTAGCAGCCTAGGGGAACAATGGCCTCAGCATGCTGACTGTCAGTCAACTATGCTCCCCATAGCAGGCCCTCGTGAGCAGTGCACATCTATCACCACCACATCAACTAAATGTTCGCAAGAACTGACTATTCCTTCCTTGGGCTTAATAAGAACAAACAGCAGGACAGATGGGACACCCATCACTTAGAAAAGGTATGTCTAATTCCACTTTTGGGGAAGTAGGAGGAGCTGGCATTTGGCTAAGGTTTCAGTAACTCTGTCCATTGACAGAGACAGTGTAGCCAGCCCCGCTGTGGGGGAAAGCATCCGTGAGGCAGCCAGGAGACACCACTACTAATTTCTACCTGCCCTTATTGGAAGGTGTCATTGCTCAGAAAGTCAACCACGACATATACATGCATTCATCAGTCAGATAAAGTCATTTACTGGCACCAATTACATTCTTATATTATTGCCATGAAAAAAAAATGAAGAGAGCTGCTGAAATCAACTTTGAATAACACTGATATTTAAAAGATGGACAGCAGTTATCTCACCTTATGTCCCTTCCTCATGGTAACTCCCAATACTATCCTCCCACCTCCACATCGTCCCTCCCGACATCATCGTATATGCTGTCAGATTTTATGTGTAAAACAGAACTTGTCATCTCCTATCTGCCCATAGGCAAACTTATTGCCATCATATCATTTCAAATAATTATTTTATAAATAACCTGGTCCCTCAAACTAGAAAATTTTCAATGGACTTCTCTTCTATCAGCCCTCATAATTGTTTAGTCACCAGAATCCTCTGAGCATTCTGTAAGTTAGCACCTGGAAAAATGCCTAACACAATGCCTGGCACATAGACAAATAGTACATCTCAGTTGATCCTAAGTAAGAGAGATATAAGTTAATATTAAGTAAGTGTATTAATAATTATTTTTATAATAGAACATTTTTCTAATTTAATCAATTGAGAGCTTACAAGTTACAGAGTTAGTGCCAGATCACTAGAGAACTTTCCCTGACTTTTTAGATTAGACCTTAAGCCAAGATGAACTATAAAATAACTTGTGACCTTTGTGCCACTGAAGCACATTGACTCTATGGTGCAAAGCCTTGTAAAACTCCCTCTATCAGCAATTGCTATACAAAACCCCCTAATTCTTTGGCAATATTTAGAACTTCTGAGTGTATTATATCTTCAAAGAAATTGTCAGGGAAGGAAAAGCAGAGAGTTACAGCAATGTTTTGGATAATCAAATTATTGAAATATGTTGGAATCTAAGGTCCAAGTGCCCCTTGAGAACCAAATAATATAATTCAGACCTCTATCCACACCCTGTGAAGGGCTGTCTCAAATTTTCTTCATATTTTCAGGAAATATATGTTTTCATGGATAACTCCATGTTGCATCACCCTAAATATGGAACTTAGTCCTTTCCTTGATTTTCACACACACACACAAAACCAAAACATCAACAGACATACTGTGGTAGGTGACTTCTAAGTTGGCCCACAATGACCTCTTGTATAATCCCCTTCCCTTGAGTGCAAGCTGAACCTAGTGACTTGCTATCGACTGAACAGAAAACTGAAAACATAATGGGATGTGACTTCTATGTGTAAGTAACAAAAACTGTGGTTTTCATCTTTTTGGTAGACTCACTCTATTGTCTTCTGGACTGCAGACTTCGATGAAGCAAGCTGCCATACTGGAGAGAACCAGCTGGCAAGGAATGGATGTCCTAAGTCCAACACCTTGAAAGAAGCCTTCAGATGAGACCTTAGTCCTGGCCAATACTTTAATTGCAACCTTGTGATAGATCCTGAACTAAAGGACCCAGCTAAACGATGCTCAGATTTCTGAACCACAGAAACTATGAGATAATCAATGTATATTTTTTAAGATGCTAATGTTTATGGTGATTTTTTATACAAAAATAGATAACTAGTACCCATAAAACATAAACTCAAATACACATTTGCCATTTGAATTCAGAGTACTTTTCTGGAGACTGAGGAAGGCTAAGCATGAGTTTACATCAAGGGCATGTAAAAAAATTGCAAATTGAGTGTTAGAAATTGTAATCACTCCTTCAGCAGCCCACAATGAGGGTTTTATTTTTCTGTTGCTATTGATATTTTGTTTTTATTCATCTATCCGGCAGCTATTCCTTCACTCTTTTCCATTTCTCTTTCTTACCTCTTCACTCTCAGATTTAATTTCAGCTCTTTTCACCTCCTACTATCAGTTTACCACTGGGCTCTTTTTTTTTTTTTTTAATATACAAGCAAATCAGGAGCTCTGCTACAAAAGGGCATTTCAGAAACAGGATCTACCTTTTTCATTGTTCATTTATTTATTCAACAATCATCTATTAAATTCCTACTAACTGCCAGACAGTATTCTCTGCACCAGGTAAACGGTAGTAAGTTAACAAGACCTGGTTCATGTTCACAAGGAGCTTATGGTCAAGTTGATACGACAAACATTAAACAGACAAATGAATATATAAACGAATAATTACGAATTATAAAAGTGCTTGGAAGGTAATAAGCATGTTGTTTGTCAAAGCATGAAGGGGAGAGATCTGCTGAGTTTTTTTTTAATATATATCATTTAAAATCTCTACCTTTTAATGTAACATTTAAGTTGAGATTTGACAAGTGATAAGGAGTGAGGGAGGGACATCTTGTACAGAAGCTCTGCAGGGGAAAGACTGTGTATAGATGCTCTGAGGTAGGACAGAGCTTGAGGTATTCTAGCAACTAAAAGGTGGACAATTAGCTGGAGCAACAGTGAGAAAAAGAAAATGGTTCAAAATGAGGCTAGAGAAGTAAGCAGAAGTCAACATAGCCAGGCTCCTGTAACTCATGGTATGGAGACTGCATACAATCCTATGTACAATGGGAAGCCATTGAAGAACGTAAGGGGAGTAAGGCAAGATTAGATTTACCTTTTCAAAGAATCACTCTGGATGCTGCGTATAGAATGGTTTGGAAAGAGATGTAAAAGGGAGGCATATGGACCAGTTGTTAAGGAACAACTTAAAAAAACAACAGAGAGAAGCTGGTGTAATAAATATAAAAGTGGAATTGGGAAGAGACAGACAAATTCAAAGATTCTGTAGAATCAACTGGTTTGGTGAAGAAAGCAAAAGTATCAAAGATAACTCAGATTTCTAAACAACCCTGAAGGCAGTTGCGATTGTACAGAGCATGTTCTTTTTTCTTTGATAGACAGGGACATGGAGTTCTTTGAAAAAAAGGTAAAGTTCCCAGTGGCACCCCCATATTGCTATGTGGTGTTGTCCCAAACCCTTCCATTAAAATACTGGGTTTCAAATTGCATCAAATACTATGGTGACACATCACTGCTGTTCTTTGTTCCTATTTTACATAGATGGTAAAAATTTTGGCTTTAATCATTTACATTGTATCTTGTTGTTCCCTCATGTCCAGTGAGGCAACATGACATAATTTGTCAAGAAAAGAGAATCACAAAAAGGGTCAGGTACCACATATGCTCCTAAGAGAGCTTTTGCCCAGCGCATCGCACAGCTGTCATGTGGTACTTTTTATGTGCTAAACAGTTGACTAACGTCACTGCTGAATATCCAGAAACCTTTTTTCAGGGCAGGTAAATCTGACATTCCCTACTTATAGAAGAAGAGAGATAAAGAGGTTAAATGACATACTTCCAAAGAGAAGAAAGAAGCAAGCTCATATCTAGGGAAAGCCCTCAGAGCATCTTCATCTTAATTATACGTTCAGTATTTTCAGAGGAAATTAAATATCATTAATGGATGCCTGTGAAGTGGCTGAAATTCAGGGAGGGATTTTGAAAGAGTGGGACAGAAAGATGCTGAGGGGGGATCTCTCCCTATTCAGCAGTAACTGTTCACCAGGCCTTGTGCTGTGCTGCCTTGGTTCTTATTAGCCAACTGTAAGATCTTTCAGGTAAAAGTAGAATAGAATGGTACCAGCTTCATGGAAATAGATGATGCTCTACTTATTAATCAAGAGGAAAGAGAAAAATCATTTTACTGACAAAGCAGTATTAACTCCATGGATGCTTTGAAAGTAGAGCTATAAAGAAATTTCATTGCTGCAATGAGAAAGCTGGAGTATAAAGGAACATGTAAAAGCGTGTGTAGGAAATCTGACATCAGAGTTCATCCATGCTGAAATACAGAGAAAAGCCTGCTTTTTACTCCTGTATCTGAGTGAACTCTTATTCTAACTTCAGTGTGTATTAGAATTACCTGGAGTGCTTATTAAATATGCTTATTCCACCGTGTTATGCCCAGAGATTCTGTGCTGGTAGGTCAGGTCTGGGTCAAGATTCAAGAATCTGGGTTTAACAGAAACTCCCTGGGGGATTTCAGTATAGGCAGAAATGCTAGGATGCTGTCCACCATAAGCTCAAGCATGCAGCCCAAAGACTGCAGCTGCCTGCCTAGGTGATGCCAGCCCTCCTTCCTTCCATCAGCCGTGTCCTCCTTGAGTGCATCTGGGTGGATGAGTTCCAAGTCTCACGTGTAATATTGATATTTTAAATCGTCGTCCATGTTACCTCCCTTGTAAAGCATTTCCTGAGTTCCCCCAAGCTAAGTGAGCTCCTTCGTACTTCCAAAGCTCCTTTTTAAAGACTTTTATTATAGCATTTATTAAATACTATTATAATTATCTTCTTTGTGAGTCATTCCCCTATCAAAATGGGAGCAACTTGAATATGGCTTGTTTATTTTTTATCTCTGGGACTGGATGCACTTCTTGGCACACAGCACGTACTGAATGAAATTTTTTTGAGTGAAAGAATGAAAGTATAAAAAGAATGAAAGAATGAAATTATAGCACATGAGGTTTGGTTACTGCTTCAAGTCACATAGGCACCTAGCCAGTTAACAGCTAGCTGAAAGGTTGTCTTAGGCTGCTAGGGCTTCCATAACAAAATACCATAGACTGGCTGCTTAAACAACAGACATTTATTTCTCATTGTTCTGGAGGCTGAGACGTCGGAGATCCAGGTGCCTGAAAGGTAAGTGTTATTCTGAGGTCTCTGCTCTTGGCGTCTAGGCTGCTGCCATCTCACTGTGTGCTCACATGATCTCTTCTTTGTTTCGTGCAGAGAAAGTGAGAAAGCAAATCCTCTGGTGTCTCTCCT
The DNA here is from genome assembly GCF_011762595.2 of Tursiops truncatus. Classification (NCBI taxonomy): domain Eukaryota; kingdom Metazoa; phylum Chordata; class Mammalia; order Artiodactyla; family Delphinidae; genus Tursiops; species Tursiops truncatus. Next base: position 25,300,685 of record NC_047036.1, read on the forward strand.
CATAAAGGAACTAATCCCATCATGAAGGCCCAACCTTCATGACCTCATGTAAGCCTAATTACTCCCTTATCACCCCATCTCCAAATACCATTATATTGGGGGTTAGAGCTTTAACATATGAATTTTAGGAGGACACAAACATGCAGTCTACAACAAAGGGCAATAAACTCATCATCTGAAGCTCACCATCTAGCTCGAGCTCTTCCCTTAGTGTGAAACCACTTGGACTCCCAGATTCTGCATCATAAAACAAGGAGTTACTTTCCCCATTACAGTTATTATTGACAAAGTATACTGAAAGGGCTCTGAAAATGGTAAAGTATTATACACAGTGTGGTTAATATAAGGTGCTTTTAATTCGGAGGTTGCTGCAGTCTGTAAAGAATATCTAAATTGCTACCAGCACCGCACAGAAACTCAGCAGGACTGGTGATCAGTAAAGCTTGCATTTTCTCTCTTTGGCTGCTTAGAAATTTTTGCCACAGTGTAATTTTTATTAATTTATTTGATTAATTTGATAAACATAATTTAATCTGTACAAATAATTGTCATTAGTTTTGTTTGTAGGCAAACTCTTTAATGAGAATGCTGAGGGAAATTTCGTGCGTTGCATTAATTTTATTTGTATTTTTTGGCAGTCACAACACATGGCTCGTTCCTTATGGTGGGGCTTATACTGGACTAAAACCCCATCCATCACTCCAGTGTATGCCAAGAGCCAATCACTCTATTTGCTCTCTGGAAAGAAATTTATGCCGCAGTATCATCCTCAGCCTTCTGCAGGATGGGGGATGACAAAGAGGATATATATTACTGGAACGTGGTAAGAGGGAGGAACAGAGGGAAGGACTGGCTCCTCAGCACCTGCCTGTAAGTCAGGTAAGCAGCCTGTCACCTTGGAAAACACATAGGAAAAAAGGGGGAGAGATCAAATCATTAAGTTGTAATGAGGTCAACTATGGCAGCCACCATATTTGGATGTCTTGGTGGAGTGGAGGGGGCAAGGAAGAAAATTAGGTGGACTTGAGGTGCTCACAGAAATGGCACCATAAGAAAATCTCAGTTACTCAGAACTCGTAAGGTATGACTGGCCTCTGCCTTGAAATGTCAGGGACTTTTTCTCTTGCTTTCTCATGACTTCTGTCATGTATTGCTTGCTTTCTTGGAAGCTTGCATTCTTTTCCTTTGACCACTCTCTGTTATAATTTGTGTATAAAGAAAGAGAAATAATGCTTTGGGAGAATTTACACAAAAGTATTTCCAATTTTATCATCTCAGCACACAATATATCCAGTTAACCCAGCTCTGAAAAAGTTCATGATATAGCATTCTGAACTCAAAGTGACACAGGGAAAGCCAGTACAATGAGTACTCCTGTGTCTAAAGAATAAAGACAATTAAGACCACCGACCCACAGGCCCAGCCCCCTAAAGGTGCCACATGCACAGATGGAAACAAATGCTTCCTGAAGACTTTTTGCTGGCTGCTTAATGTGCTATTTTTAATCCAATGTTATCCCATCATCTATATTTCTGCTTTCTCTCAAACAAACAAAATGGCAGTGACAGGAATGGGGAAGAAACGGAACAGAAGCTTTTTCAAGGCAAGACCTCGGTTAAAATGTTAAGGCAAAAGGCATAATTATAGGTTCAGGATTTTGAACTATTTCCATAACTTTCACATCTGCGTGAAGCACTGGAAAATCAAGGTACCCTAATTTGGGAAAATCTGTTCTAAATTTAACCTGCCCTTGCTTGTTATTCTGCACCTGAGTTTTTTAGGAATAATTAAAAACTAGAAAACAGACAGCACTATTATCATTACTATTAGAACTACTGCTTTTTAAAAATAATTTCAGAGCTTGTGAGATTATTTCCAAGTCTATCTCCATCCTTTACTTCTCCCTCTAAAATGTGCTCTCATGTCTGCATCTCTTTCAGAGGACTTATCTTCCAGAATGACTGAGAACCACAGTTAAGCCCTGGAGCACTCTAGCAGTCCCTCTGTGCGTCACTCCTCAGTGGCCTCATCCTGACCTCTTCTTCTAGGCTCCGAGGCTCTTGATCTTAGAGACAAATACTCTTCTCTTCAGTTGTTATCTTGCTGAATTCTGTGTCTTTGCAATATTGAAATGTAGAACACTGTATACTTCAGCTTTGTTAAAGAAACAATTATTTGGGGGCTTCCCTGGTGGTGCAGTGGTTGAGAGTCTGCCTGCTAATGCAGGGGACACGGGTTCGAGCCCTGGTCTGGGAGGATCCCACATGCCGCGGAGCAACTACGCCCGTGAGCCACAACTACTGAGCCTGTGCGTCTGGAGCCTGTTCTCCGCAACAAGAGAGGCCGCCATAGTGAGAGGCCCGCGCACCGCGATGAAGAGTGGTCCCCGCTCGCCACAACTAGAGAAAGCCCTCGTACAGAAACGAAGACGCAACACAGCAAAAATAAATAAATTAATAATTTAAAAACAGAAACAATTATTTGGACACGTATTGAAATTGCAGGTTTTATTCAGGGAGCCTATCATGATAGGTAAAGGGGAGGTGTGCAGTAGGGGGGAGAAATTGGGTTCAGCTCCAAGTATAAGGAGGAAAAATGGGAATCTATAGCCAAGGAATAGAGTGGAGGGGGTCAGTGGATAGAAAATTAAGAGGGTAGGGCAATTTTTTGCTAAACTGACCTAACAGGATTCTTGCTGAAGGCAGCCTATGTGATCAGATACAACCTGGGATTTGGTGGAGGATGAAACCCAATCAGGTACAAGGTTGATCAGACATTGTAGGTGAAAAGATTCTGGCTAAACCAACTTGACAGGATTATTCCTAAAACTAGACTCTATAAAGATGGAAACAGAAGCCAAAGGTCCAGTCTAAGTGAGCAGAGGGCTCAAAGAAGCTTAACTAAGGCTTGATCAAGGAGAGCATCTTTATTAGCTTCCAGAACTGAGTAGTTACTTAGTAAAAATGCAGGCAGAGAGGCAAAGAGAACAGATTTTCTATTCTCATGCAGGAGTTTGACTAGTAAGAGGTTTCTCACACCACCATGATGCATCACGATAATGGTATTGGAAGCATCCGGAAAAGTCTCCATGTGCCTTTGCTGACCAGCTGCCACTTAGCTGGGTGATCTATTAGACTCCTGTGAGCTGGTAATATCCTGACCACCACTGCACTGTAAACTAAAGTAAGGGAAGTCATGTTTTTAGTATACTATTTATTTTCTATGAGTTTCTTTATTCTTTAAATCACTCGTTTAACAAAAACTATCTAAAACATCTACTATGTGTCACACATATTTTTACATTCTAGAAAAATAAATATTAATGGCCTACACTTTCAGGAAACGCATAGTGTAATGGGAAAGTAAGACATAAACTGACCTATCCAGTTCAGAGAAAGGTATATACACAGAGGTTATTACAAAGATGTCATGAAAGTACATTTAGAAACTCAGCACAGTGCCTTTTAATAACTACAGATATGAATAGTTTTAACTGGGAAAACTGAAAATGAACTCTGTAGTCTACCTATTACTAACATAGAAGCAAGTTCATCTGTCTTTTAGAATCATATGACGAGTAGTCAATAAATACCTTCATTTATTAAAACCCTACTCTTGAACCAGGCATTAAGTTTCTATAAAATTTAACTTTAGGCTATTTGGAAATACCACCCACTTTCTCTAACACAAATGCTTCTGCATCTTTAAATTAGTTTCCTAATACTTCTCTAAGCTGACCATCTACATTCATTCTATGATCCATTTAATATGTATTGCTCAAGTACTCATGATGTGCCATATTCTGTGTGGAAAAACAGAATGAAAGTGTGAGCAGGAGTTACCCAGAAGGAAGAGTGAGGGGTGAGATGGGTATACCATACACAGTGAAGAGTATACACAAAATCCCAGGAGTAAAATATGCACACTGCTCATCTGAAGAATTGCAAGGATCTCAGTAAAGGGAGCAGAGACTGCCAAAGAGTAAGAGACGAGTCATAAACGGAACCAAGGGCCAGATGATAAAGCATGCATGTTGTAGGTCATGCTAACGACAAAGACAGCAGAAGGTAAGGCCAGAGAATACAGGAATTGCTACCATAAGTAGCCAAGGGGGAAAAATGAACTAGACAAGAAATTGTGGTGATGAAGAGAAGTGAAAGAATTTGAGCGATATTACGGACATAGAAAAGATATATTGTGGGAATGACTTGATTGGGGGTTGGGGGTGTTGGAAAGCAAGAAGGGAAAATAAAGAAAGAAGCCCTGGTTTCAGGCCTAGATAACAAAATAGATGATAATGGTGCCGTTTTCTGATACAAACCAAAAGAGAAGCCATTTAGGGGAAGGGCAAGGGAAGATTAGGAATTCAGTCAGAGCCATGCTGTGTTTCAAGGCATCATGTGGACATGGTCACCAGAAAACATGAATATTGAGCTCAAGAGTGCACATAAACCTGAATAAAAGAAATGTCCCAATAGGAGTTTTAGGGTAGAAAGAGAATATAGAGCAGAGTTCTTCAAATACTATCTGAAAGTTATACTGCTCAATTATTCAAAATTATACTTTCCAGAAATTTGTAAACCGTGATCCGTATGTAATAACTTCAGTTTTAGTTGCTCATATCCTTTCATTCAAATTTAGATGCTAGACTTGAAACACTGAACAAGATACAATCCTATTAAGTCTGTGTTCTCAAACTCAAGATGAACAGAAATGCTGTAAGAAATGCCTCTTTTGTCATAGAAACTGGAAAGGCCTTCTTCTGTCACTCTCAGATGCAATGCATTAGGGTTTATAGAAACACCCCAGATCCAGGTTGGTTGGTGCTATAGACTGAATGTCATTGTCCTCCCAAAATTCATATGTTGAAATTCAACCCCCAATGTGATAGTATTTGAGGTTAGACTTCGGGGAGGTGATTAAGTCATGAGGGCTTATCCTCATGAATGAGATTAGCACCCTTGTAAGAGACCCCAGAGAAGATCCTCCACCCTTTCTCCATGAGAGGACAGAGCAAGATGGCTGTCTAGGAACCAGGAATTGGGCTCTCACCAGAAACCAAACTGCTGGCACCTTGATCCTAGACTTTCCAGCATCAGAACTGTGAATAATACTCAGTTGTTTATAAGTCACCCCATCTGTGGTATCTTGTTATTGTAGCTGGAACAGATTAAGATGGTTAGGTTAAAACTGCAGCTTCACTACTTACCAGCTAGGTAAGGTGGAAAGTTTCTTAAACTTTCTGTATCACTTTTTCTTTCCTCATAGGGTCTGTTTGGTTTTTTGTTTATTGTTTTTTTTCAAGGAATTGTTATGGAGATTACAAAAGACAACTTGTAATAGTCTCTGGCACACAGTAAATGCAATAAAAGCATCAGTCATTATTGGTGCTACCCGAGTACATTCAGGGGCACACAAGCCAGAAATTAGAACCTTGGTATTGTTTTTCATCTGTTTTTGATTTAAATGGGGGCACTGAGAAAGACTGTGGTTACCTTAGTAAAAGTCAAAGAGAAGCAGTAATCAGACAACATTGTTGATACCTCTGTGTTTACAACTCCCAACATCTTACATCGTTAACATGGTTAACATACAAAGGGTTAACATGTAACCCTTTATATACAACTGTGGGTCCAATGAGAGTTAGTAATAATATAATAGTTCATAATAATAATACTCAAAAAATCTGTTAAATAAATGTAAGAATGAATGGCAGCCTTATAGAACCAGGTATGAAGCCCAGAACAGGCACAGCATCTTCAGCTGATCCAGAATACAAGACTAAGTTTAGAATTGTGGAAATGGGGACTATAAATTCCAGAGACAAGTTCACTAAAAGGAATAAGGTTCAGGCAAAATAGCAGATGAGTAGAGAACAAAATTGTGAAGTCTATACACTGGAGAAAAATATTTGTTTATGGCCCAAGAAGACAACTTAACCTCAATGAATGTCCCACATGTGACTTAGGAGGCCAAGGCAAAGGGCAAGGAGAAATATACCTTACAAGCAAAAGTACATGAAGGAAAAACTTACTGTATATCCTTCGCTGACTCTGTATAACTGTTTGCCAGCGGGTGCCAGGCTGGTAGACCATGAATCATAATTGAAACTGAAAAAAATAATTATAAGATTTTGAGCAATTTAAGATTAATTTCACTAATAGTACACCATAAAACATGAAGCATGACAAATGACTCCTGATAAGGGAATAAAGAGAAGAATAAATGCTGCCTTAATCCCTTGATTCAAGCTGGAGTCACGTTCTGGCCATTAAACATGGAGCCTCTCATCACACCACAGTTATCTGTGAAAATCAATGTGACTGCACAACATGAATTTCTAATCATGAGGGCCATTTGAGAAATGTGGACACACCTACTCTGTAAAGAGAGCTGCTTTAAACCATGCTGATTCAAAGACAGGTGAACTGTATCATTTCAAGCCCTCTTGATTTACTGACTTCTTTCAACACACACTTCTTTTCAACACACAACACACTTCTTTGAGCACTTCCCATTGGTTTGGATGGTGCAAATCTTCTATACTTGGTTTCTTCTTTGCTCTCTTCTGTAAATAGTGGTGCAGTGTGATTAATTCTGTTCTGAAAGGACCCCTTTAGTCACAGCATAAGTCCAGAATGCGAATATGGCATTGGCTCTGGAAAAGGAACATGCCGTGGTCTGGCATGAGCTACCTATATCATTCAAAATGACTGGCTCATAGTCATGGATGTGGTGGCTCCAATTAACCTGTTCCATAAACACGTTTTAGTGAAGTCAGATCAAAGAGATTAATGGATTTCAATTTGGAAATATTATTTGAAATTGACTGGCCCTGGGATAGATTAGAAATACTGCAATTGACCACAAGCACAGAGTCATGAACTAATTATTAAACTGGCAATGTAATAAAAGAGAAACTATTCCTACATTACATTCCATCATGTATTGAAAGCCGCAGCAGAGGCATAATAGGCTGTGTGTGTACTGAAAAAAAACGAGGGGGCAACGAGATCTTGGTACACATATTTTATAAGAGATTAATGTGCATTATAATCCCACAGTAGTCCCAAGGTGGAATTGACCTGGAAACCATATTTAGATTCTTCTTAGTTATCATGTTTGAAAATGCAATTAATAGATACATTGGATATTTGTCTCATAAAGGACACTGAATATTCAGGAAGTATGAACGTTAAAATTCAGTTTACTACTGTTCTATCCATGTAAGCATGGAATGGTTACATAGGATTGAATCATCTTGTATCTGCAAAAATCAATATTTATGGGACCTAACAACTGTCATGGTGCATATGAGACTGTCTTAGTGAGCTAGAGTAAATTAAATTGAACAAATATTTCAAGAGACTTAGTCACAGAATCCAAAATCAAGAAAAACCATACTTTAGAGCCCATTGTTAACCTAGAAGAATGACTGTTTCTAATCCTTTCATGCTATGCATGTATTTGTCTAACATTTCTGTTCATCTCTTCACAATGAGCCTTATCCTTACCAGATTTCTATTAGATGTCTGTGTGCTACCCTCAAAGAGAATTCCCTCTGTGATATTCACTTGGCAGCAATAGTCATAAATGAGAGAATTATTCTTATTCGATTTTTATTTGATTTCATAAACTCAATTTTTCCCTTCCCAGTCTTGAAATAATTGCATTATTGAACTCTATCTAACTGAGAATTGTTGGGAGGGTCATGGATGTCTGAGTTTGTGAGCCAACTCATGCTACTTCCAAGTAATTCACTTTGCTGTTTAGTAACTCAGAACTGAAAAAAAACTATATAAGGTCCTGAACCCATACACTATGGAGGGTATTAAAGTGTAAAAGTGCTTTACTGTGCCCTCAACAAATTGGAAACTTCAAGTTAGAAGACTAAAGATACCTAAAATGAAGAAATGTCTAAAAAATTAAATAAGTCGGTATTGTGCATTCCACTAAATTTATGCCATTTCTGATGTGATGTGGCTATAAATATAAGAAACTGAAAACACTTTGATAAAATCAAATCACTTCTGCTTTATAAAGCAGAACAAAAAAATAACAATGAAAAGTCAAAGAATAAAAGTGCTACTACATGCTACAGCTAATTGTAATTTAAATAAATTGTTTATAACACTGACCGTTTCTAGTTTTCAAGTTTGTCTAAAGCTGTCATTCTTTTTTTTTATTATTATTTATTTATTTGGTTGCATCGGGTCTTAGTTGCGGTGCACAGGCTCTTTGTTGCAGCATGAGGGCTTCTCTCTAGTTGTGGCATACAGGGTACAGAGTGTGCAGGCTCAGTAGTTGAGGCACGCAGGCTCTCTAGTTGTGGCACGTGGGTTCTAGAGCGCGCAGGCTTAGTTGCCCCACGGCACGTGGGATCTTAGTTCCCCGACCAGGGATCAAACCCACATCCCCTGCATTAGAAGGCAGATTCTTAACTACTGGACCACAGGGAAGTCCCTAAAGCTGTCGTTCTTAACACATCTTTTCTGACATACATGTTAGATTCACAGTATGGGGCACTTTCAAGTAAAATCACTTCGTATCTACACTGTACTATAATACTGCTACCATTGTCTCCAAGTCATTATCAAAGAAAAAAATTATATCTTGCCTTTAGAAATATAGAGGTAGTCAAGTTAAAATGAGATCATTAGGGTGGACCAAAATCCAACAAGACTCATGGGCTTACAAAAAAGAGAAATTTGGGCACAGAGGCAAACATGCACAAATAGAAGACTATGGGCAGGGACATAGAACATCATGTGAAGATGAAGAATTAGAAAGACTCATTGCCAAGCCAAAGAATACCAAAAATTGCCAGTAAACTACAAGAAACCAGGAAGAGACAAGGAAGGATTCTCCTAAAAGTTTCAGAGGGAGCATAGCTCTCTTGACACCTTAATTTCAGACATCTAGTCTTCAAGTCTATTAGATAATAAATATCTATTGTTCTAAGCTCCCAGCTTATGGTACTTTGTTAAAGCAACCCTAGGAAATTTATACACTTTCCATTATAAAGCTACTGTAGTGTCCCTGATGTCATCAATTTCCTGCAAAGAAGTTTCGTTCTTTCAGAGAATTACACCATTTCCCTATAGCAAAATGGTGAGGTGGGAGCAAGGAAAAAAGAGGCAGAAATGTCACAACACCTAAAAATCATATAAAAATGATTAATTAATTTTATATTTAAGTATAATAATAGGATGCTTAAGATACATGAGTTTTGAAAAATCTTGAAAGCTATTATACTTAAAAATTCAAACTTTTAAATATAACAAAAGTTTGAACTTTTATAGGAGGGATGGAGTAGGAGATTGGGGTTAGCAGATGTATGATATTATATAGAGAATGGATAAACAACAAGTTCCTACTGTATAGCACAGAGAACTATATTCAATAGCTTATGATAAACCATAATGGAAAAGAATATTAAAAGAAGAATGTATATATATGTATAACTGAATCACTTTGCTGTACAGCAGAAATTAACACAACATTGTAAATTAACTATACTTCAATTTAAAAAAACGTTCAAACAGTTCAAATTGTAGAATATTATCACCAAGATATGGTAAGAATTTTAAACCTCAAAGCTTTCACAAGTTTAAGTTGCCAAGACAGAATAAAACTTAGATCACCCATAAGTGAGAGACTATTTTTTTCTCTTTTAGAATCATATCATAAATGTATTAAACAGTAGGAAATTCTAATGAATAGACATGTATACAAAATGTCCTGCAGAAGCCTAACAAAATTGCCTGCATGAACGTTACCACTTTTAACAGACCTCTACCAGTAATTTCATAGAAGAGGAGAATTGACCATTATTATTATTATATTTTAATATTTATTTATTTTTATTTATTTTCTTGGCTGCATCAGGTCTGAGTTGTGGCACGCGGGATCTTTGTTGCGGTGCTCGGGTTTCTCTCTAGTTGTGGCACACGAACTCAGTAGTTGTGGTGCAAGGGCTTAGGTGCCCTGCAGCATGTGGGATCTTAATTCCCCAACCAGGGATCGAACCTGTGTCCCCTGCATTGGAAGGCAGATTCTTTACCACTGGACCACCAGGGAAGTCCCCGACCATTATTTTTATCCAAATAAATTTTAGATGTTAGCATAACCTTCCTCCAACTTCCTTACAATTTTCATGTTTGTAATAACTATTAGGCTCTTCAAGGAGTCTGCTTGCATGCCAAATGCTAAAAACAAAGCTGGTGTGGGAACTATCATACCAGGATTTAATTCAGGCTATCACAAGTCAAGGTCATGCTTGATCCGGGCTCCCAGAGGTGCTAACAGGCAACTTTCAATGGATTCAAATTATGGGCCAGATCATTAAACGAGCTGACTGACTCACTCATTCTTGCTATTAATAAAGAATTCATCTTGGAGATTTTCCGCACGGCTGTATGGATAACCTGAATTTATGTGGACCTCAGCAGTTCAAAGCCTGAATTTATTTTCTTGAAACAAGCAGAATCTGAAGTTTATTAGCATGAAAAAAAGTTCTCTTTTCATTAGATTATTCTGAAATGCTGTCCATTACATAATATGCCACGCATGTGGAACCTTTAGAATAAAAATTGTGATTGCCACTCAATGGAGGAGTATTTCTAAGATGTGACAGATTTTATAACTGTGAAGAAGGAAATACCTGCCTATCTGGGTCTCTTAGTCTTTCATACATGCTCTTTAAATTTAAATTATAGCACATAGAAAACTTCATTACCTGTTTCACTTGCAGATAATTGTTTCTCCTCTTTGAATATGTGTCCTTTTCAGGGTAAGTGCTGTGGACTATGCAGAGCTGAGCAAGTGGTAAATGGGATTCCTTTGCTTTCCTGTTGGATGGCCCAAGGCAATTTACCTAGGTTATTACAAATAAGGTAAAACGAATGTTGACTTACATTTTAACTAAGTTTTAAGTAATTTTTTTACTTGTTTTTAATAAATACAAAGGAGGTTAAGTGATTTAAAGTTTCTGTCAATTTTTATTTAAAAGACACTGCGGTAATCAATGGCAATGAAATGGAATCAAATCAAATAAAATAAATAATAATAGATCGGTTCATGGTCCTTAAAAGTACTGAAAAATGACTCAGGCATTCATGGTTCTTTTTAATACTCTCATTTACTCATTTTTAATTCATGTATTAAGCAATTATTCATCTGAATATTAGTCATATCTCAGTTAATGTGGGTACAAAGATAATCAGCCTCCATCCTCAAATAATTCATTCTTTAATGGCACAAACAAACATAGAGAAATCATTTAATACCCTGTAGTAAAATGTTAGAAAGTACATTAAAAAATGTATGTTGATGGCGCCAAAGAGCAGGTCTCAGCATCTCCGTGAGAAGATGTCAAGAGGAAAGCATTAACAGAACAAGCATTAACAGAACAAGACAGTTGGCATCTCGAATGGTAAGTAAGGCTTTAACAAAGTAGGCAAAAGTACAGAGGGACACTTCCTTCAAAATGAAACATCATGGCATACAAAATGGAACTTCAAAGAGTTTGACATACTTGGAGCATAGATTGCAGGTACTATGATGGAGGAAGAGAGATTAGCAAGAGAGACATAGGAAACAGGTGAAGTCATGGAAAAATGCATGCAGAAGACAGTGGACCACCTTTCGTTAGCAATATGATGTCATCAAAGGGTTTTTTTCAGGCCCTGTCTAATATAATTTCATTATTAAAAGACAGCTCTGTAAGTTTACATAGTTTGTGGATTGAGAGTTTCTGCATGTCCCCTCTTGCCTAAAATCCCATAAAATGACAAAAAAAGTTATTTTAGCTAAATAAATTTATAAGGCAAAAGGAAAACAAAACAAAAAGTGACACTAGGTTTCCAGAAACAATGTAAGGACAGAGATAGAAAGAAAAATATCAAGAGACCATTCTTTAAAAGTAGGATATTAGTTTGTTAGGACTACCATAACATAAAACAACAAAAATTTAGTTTCTTATAATTCTGGAGGCTGGAAACCAAGATCAAGGTGTCAGCAGGTTTGGTTCTCCTGAGACCTCTCTCCTTGGCTTACAGATGGTCACCTTCCCTCTGTGTCCTCACAAGGCCTCTTCTCTGAGTGCACATCCCTGGTTTCTCTCCCTCTTCTTATAAGGACACCGGTTATACTAGATTACGGCCTACCCTAATGACCTCATTTAACCTTATTACCTCTCTGAAAGGCCCTATCTTCAAATACAGTCACATTCTAAGGTATTGGGGGTTAGATCTTCAACATATGAACTTGGAGGGGAACAATTCAGTCCATAACAGTAGGGTAGTGCAGGGACCACTAAGCCCAGAGCCAGTGGGTATAACAAATAGGGTTAGAGTTTGTCTGGAGGTATATCATCCCTTTCCCTTCTGCAATCAGTTTGCACAGTGCTCTACTAAGCAGCTACAAACAAGTTAAAGAAAGAGAATAGGTGCTAAAATCAAAGAGGCCATGATAGAAGGGCTAGTCTCTCCAAGAGGTATAGGGAAGCACCATTCCCAGAAAGCAAGCTTTTAATGATCAGGCAAATACGAGAATACACATAGCTAAAGACTGAATTAATGCACAAAGATACGAGGCCAATAAGTTCTTCCAGGTATCATTGCAAACAGACAGACATGGAATGAATGAAAGGATAATTATGTGTCATGGTTCAACATCTGTCTAACAGGAGTTCTAGAAAGAACAGGGAAAAGTATAGGGAAGAAACTGGCAGAGCAAGAATTTTTTTTCTATCCCAGAAATGAAGACTAATAAAAGACTTAAGTTTACAAGCCTACTGAGTTCTGAAGAGAATGCAGATAAACATATCCACAACCAGACTCACTGTGGTGACATTTCAGAATCCCAAGAATAAACACACATTTCTTAAAATTTTTATAGATATACGTTTCTTAAAATCTTCTAGAGAAACAGAAAAAGAATAATCAGATTACATTAGACTTAGAGATGCTTGATAAAATGCAGGATGCTTAGTTAATTTATAAATTTCACATAAACAATGGATAGCTTTTTTAGTATAAGTATATCCCAAAATGCATATTGCATGGGACATACTTATACTTTAAAAATTATTTGTTGTTTACCTGAAATTCACATTTCACTGCGTGTTCAATATATTTATTTACTAAATCTGGTAACCTTAATTAGATTCTGCATCCACAAGATACCACTGAATTCATATTGTCAATGTTCTAAATATGGATTTTCATGTCCAGCCAAATTACTATTCAGAAAAGCAAATCCTATAAAAATCCCCAAAAAGAACTGCTAAAGAATTTTTGTAGCACAATAGTTAAATATAAATGTTAGTAATTTTAAAATAATAATTTGGAGATAAAATCACATAGCTATTAATTTGGGAGGTAGATGAAGAGCTTGGGCAGGAAATAAAGGACAAAAGAACATGGTAAGTGCCTATCTTATTGATGGGGGAGCATAAGAGACTAAACTGGCACATGGTAAGCACTCAATAAATATTTGTTTGAGTCGGTGGGATAAATCAATAGAATTTAATGAACCATTAAACTGGAATATGGTGCTTCAAGGGTTGGAGGTGACAAAAGGAGGAGTCAAAACTAACCACTACATAACTAGATATTTTGAGGAGAACCAAGTACTGGAGGAATAATAATAAATTCAGTCTTCAGGTAAAGATTTCTAACATACAGATGGACATGTAAGTGTACAGCTAATGAAAATGTGCTCTGCTAGGAATTTAGATTTGGGTGTCAAATATAGGTGACAAATAAAAACACAGTTGTGATAAGATTGCCAATAAGTGCTTGTAGACTGAAAAGAGGGCCAAGAAAAGAATCCCTGGCATCAACAGTCTTTATCACTTATGGTAGAGATAATCAAGGATTATGAACAGTGATCAGAGTCAGAAGGACAATTAAAGACAGTGGTGTTGTGGTAGACATGAGGGTGTAGTTTCTAGACGGAAGGAATATTCCTTTGTGTCAAGGCTGCTACAAAATCAGGGAAAATGAAGGGTGTAACCAGAGTTGATTTTGAATATTAGACCATTAGCAATGTTAATACAACTGGGAAGTTGCTTGCAAAAACGGTTCTGATCCTCTGCCCCTTACTGTATCAGCACCCTTTGCAACATAACTTTCACCTCCTCCCATCAAGACAGGAAGTCTATTTTCTTACCACTTGAATTTGGCTGGCCTTGTGACTTGTGCTAGAGGCAGCACTGTGCCAGTTCCAACCCGAGGCCTGAAGAAGATCCTGCATACCAGACACACAACTGACTGATATATTCATGAGCCCAGATGAATAATTATCTAGATGTTCCATACATTTGTGAATAATAATAAACACATGTCAAGCCACTGAATTCTGGGGTGGCTTGTTACACAGCAATAACTAACTTATATAAACAGTTAAGACTAGTTGCTGAAAAATAACTAATGGAATATAGATTTGAGGAAGTAGACATAGCAATTGTATAATATTCTTGGAAAACTTCTGTATGAAGGAAAGAGGAAAGCTGAACTTGAAGGAAGGAATTTATATTTAATTAGTGAGTCTTGAACTGATGGAGAATGAAAGGTTTGGGATAAAAGAGAAGGATAAAGAGATGAGTGATGAAATACCCGGGAGGAGATGGGGCGGGATGAAATCTAGAATACAGATGAACCAATTAGCTTGGAAAGCAGAGGAAGCTGCTTTTTTTCAGGGCTAGGGGAATGAGGGTGAGGGCTTAAACGGAAGGACTTTATGCGCAAATTTGTGAATGGATAGGTGTTGTTAAGAGAGGCATGGTTGACAGCCTTTATGTATTCTGTGAAATAAGGGCCAAGTGGTAAGATCATCTTCTTCAAGAAAGAGCAGTGGTGGGATTGGGCAGAGAGGGGTCTTGCAAATAGGGCTGAAAGCAGGGTTTCTCAACCTTGGCACTATTGACATTTTGGACTAGATAGTTCTTTATTGCAAGAGACTGCCCTAAACATTGTAGAATATTTAGCAGCATCCCTGGTCTTTCAGACCCCAAACCAGTAGCACTTTCCCTGTCCGGCTGTGACAACTAAAAATGTCTCCAGACATTGCCAAATGTGTGCTGGGGGTAAAATCACCCCCAGTTGAGAACTGGGTTGAGAATGGCTCAAGGGAATGAGAGAGTGAGCAAATCAAGAAAAAAACTTGCAGATGTCTGAGAGTCATAGTCAGTTCTTAATTGATCAACTTAAAAAGATTATGAATATATTCTGCAACATTTTCAAAAATGCCCACCTGATGTCACTTGAAAACTCTCAAGGTTCAGTACTGTTTCCATGGTCAACAAAGATGTTCTTACTAAATTTTCTCCTCTGTGCTTAAGAGCTGGACCATGGGTGTTCTAAATAGAGAACCCTATAGCAAAGACTTAGAATAAAATGCAATCTTCTCCAAAAATTAAAAAGTAAGTTTTTTTTCTGTTTAACCTTCTCCCTTCATTCTACCTGTCAGTCACCAAACTCTTTGTTCTTTATATGCAATAATGAGTCAAGCTTTTTTTGTATGTCAGCCTTCTTATTAAGGCTCTTTTTTGCTCAACCCCAACTGAAAGTCCTCCAGAGCAGTACAATCTGGTGTGATTTGTTAGAGGTATAACTGAGGCTCTGGAGCCTCCTTTTCCAACAGTTTGTGTGCAAGGTGACGGGTCTGAATATTAAACAAGAGACAGGGAGGTGATACCCACACACATTGCTGTAAATTGTGCCTTCATTCATAAAACTACTTTACTTAGCTGTAATTACTCTGCTACCCATTCATGCAAGTGAGGCATCCAGGAAGCAAACTTGATTGGTGAATAAATGCAAATTAAATGACAGGGACAGAGGTAGTCATATGAAAACTGAGAGGAGGCATTCAGTATGCAAATTCCCAAGTCTGTATATACAACCATTTACAACTCCTGCCCTGGAATAAATTGAATAGCAATAAAAGCTACTGACTTTCTCCTCCATTCTGATTTTGAAAGCCTGGGTGGCAGAAGGATGAGCGTTGGTTCCCAGCAGAATTACAGAGCTCAATAGTATAACTGTCAAAATCTCTTTTAAAGGAAGGGGAGCTATCAACATTATCTGTGTTAAGGAAAGTCTTTTCTTTATTGTTAGTGTCTATTCAAAGAATTGGCACTTAACAAATATGTTAATTAAAGCTCTAGACTACATGCTGTAATGTTTGCCATGCATTTTGTGACAAGTTCCATTGTGTTTTTATGTTAATATTATTCTTCTGCAGATTACATCGCTCCTCATTCAGTCAAATCAAAATGTTGAATCTGGGCACAGCATCTAAGCGAAAGAAAACCAGGGCTTTTTTCTGATTAACTTTTGTTGGATTCTGATGGGGACAGCTACCAAAAAAGTAAAAGTATTTATTTTATCTAAATAAGCATGATCTCTGGTTGGGTATATTTTACTGAGAGAAAAGAAATTAAAAAGGAAAGAGAGAAGAGAAGAAAAATGAAAAGCAAAGAATAGAAAAAGAAAAGAGGGAGAAATGTGTACTCCTTTCATTATTCTGGGGAGAAAAATGGAACTCTTAGCTACCTTCACTTTTTGCAATAACATCCTAAATTGAAATTCTAGTCAAGGAGCAATTTCCATTTGTTATGTATATATATGCATTTTTCATCTAGCATAATACAGGCTCATACAACACAAGATAAAGATAAATTGAGGTCTTTCTTTTTCTTTCTTAATCTACTTCCTTATTCCATATACAAAGAATGTGCTTGAAAATGAGAGATTCGACCTAAATTCCATTTTATCAAGAAGGTTGCGTGAAATTTACAATGTGAAAATAAAGGGGGTGCTTTTGATTTCCCAAAGTTCAAATCTGGGAAATATTAGCATAAGCACTTTGATGATCATGACAGTAAGTCTAGAGAATTAATCTCTAAAGCAATCAGAATTCAGATCTTCTACAGCTTTATAGATCAGAATGACCTATTTTAATTAATTATTCCAGATACAAAGAGACAGCTGCTTTACACAGACGATTGGAGCTGTTATCTGCTTTCAGGATTAGGTTACCTTGAGTAAATTGCCCTCAAAACCTGGCTTCATATGTGATTTTTTGAGTGATCTTTAAATTGGAGAAAAGCTACGTGGCCCTGCTGGGAGATAGCATAGCAACGTGGATAAGAGTCACACTGCTTGGGTTTCAATTCTGGCTCCTTTGCTTATTTGTTATTTGAGATTGAACAAGTTAAATTCCTTGTGTCTCAGTTTTTCATATAAAATGTGGACAATCATACAGTATTCATAAATAATCCATATAAACTTTTAATTGTATAGCTATTATTATTATTGTATATCTATTATTATTTGTAATAGAGCGGAAGAACTTACAGATACATTTCACAAATTAAAACAAAAAGATATACTGTGGAATCTCAGCATTTTAATTCCTAAAGAAGAAATTATAATTCATCTCATTTCATATTGCTTACCTGTTTCATTCTAAGTGTTTCACTGGTATGCTCATGTATATAAATATTAAATTAAATAATTAAAACAATAAGTAATAATTGTTAATACTGACCACTTACCTTTAGACATACACTGTTCAAAATGCTTTTTCAGACATTATCTTATTTAATTTCTACAATAAAACTACGGAATGGATGCACTTATTGTATTTCCATTTTACAGATAAGAGAACTGAAGAATAAAGAACTTGCCTAGGGTCAATCAGCAGGTGGCAGTGAGGATTCTAGCTCAGGATGCAGGGACTTGCTGTCTCACGTTTAATCAGTACCCTAGAGTCCAAGGTTCCCAGCTTAAGAAATGTTATCTATTTTTGCTGTTCTTGTTATTTATTAGCCTTATATTTTTAATCAACTGGTTTGGCATGTGGTAGAGACATTTTTGTTGAGAACTGGATGAATAAATGGATGAGTGAATGATATATAAAAATAAAATAACGAAGTACTTTTTGCTTCTACGAATCTGAAGAAGGCTGGATAAAGAATCATTTTCATAAATATTCTAGAAATTGCCATAGGTATTCAAATCATTAGTTTTTGTTTGCCCAAAACCAAATCTTTAGGTACAGTTAATAATGGTGTATTCTTCTTTTATAGTGGCACTATTTTGCACGTTAATTGGCTTCAATTGTTCTAAAAGTCACCACTGGGAAAGTATTTTTTCCCAAGTTTCTAGCAATAGAAATTGTTTAACTAAACCAATGGACTAATATTTCTATGTGAGTTGCATTTAATAACTTCCTTGGATCGTTTTTTAAAGATGTATTAGAAACTAAAATCATTATCAAGTCACAAAACATGGTAAAAAAAATGAATGAATGTCTAAGAATGTTATTTTATCCAGCATTTTCAGCCATCATTAGCCAAACTGTCCTCATACTTTCTGAAGCTAAACCATGTCTAATGGTATCCTCACTAATAGCAGAAAGACATTTGAGTAAATTCATTTTTTAAAGGATCATTGAGTGCCTTAGCTAGTTAAACCGGAAGCCGGAAGTAATCAGGGAGAGGCATTGCTTGCGTCCTCCTATGGTTCCTTCATTAGCAGTGGTAATAATGACAATAGTTAGTTCATAACTAGTACATTGTTAAGGCGATCCCTGGGGCGCTGTTATACACTCATTTAGTTTTGGCTTCTGGTTTGGTCAGTTTATTTTGCAAGCCAGTTGCCTCCCTGCCATTCCCAGCTCTCCAGAGTTTGCCTAACTTATAGAAAGCAAGCTGTTTTCTTTCTGCTTCATGCATCAGTACTAACAACAACCAAACAGCTGAACACAGAATTCAGTCTCCAGAGCTTAGGCTACGTGAGCATCTGAAAATTTACAACTTTATTTTTAAAATCAGAATTCAGTATCTTGGTTTAAAAAGTTAACAGAACAATCATACCCACTTCTATACCATACTAATGTATTTGCATTTTAATATGTACATTTGACTTTGTTGTTTTGTTATTAAGTAATAGTTCTCATGTCTTTTTGGAACCTTTTGGTGAATCATAAATACCTTCAGTACCTCACAATCTGTCTTATATGTCCTTTACACCCCATACCATCACATGTAGCACCTAGATAGTTATCTAGCAGTGCTTCATACATACACAGTAGGCATCTAATAAATGCTCAAAAATTAGCAGCAGCTAAACAATATGTGTCTCATACTGCTTAGCAAACATGTGGATACTGAGAAACCTGCCTATAGCTGTATTGTTTTTAATGTTCACATTTACCACTCCCAAAGATGACACCAGATAGTCCTGTTCTTACAGTTCTTGGGCAGGGCACATTAGTTCAGATTTCCACTGATTTAGTTTCCAGACTACACACAACAGATTACAGTACTGCAATTTCTCCAGTCATTCCTTCCCTATGACACTTTTTCTTATCTCCCTAAATCTATGTAATTTCTAAGTATATCCTTCTAAGTAGGGTTGCTATGAAAAATGAACCAGAAAGAAGAGGTAAATCTTTTGAATAATTACAGAATAAAATGGAGTATTGTTTTTATGCTTGAATGGTCCAAATTAGTTGCATACATTGATTTATTGTATTGATAATCAATACAAACTCTATTTTATTTCTGCCCAGGGAACAAATACTGGGAAATAAAACAGTCTAATCCCTGCACTACTGCAATTGATGTCAAATTTTTGGAATAAGTTCTCTGCTTAAAACTTTTGAATGATTATAGAAATTATTCTATAAAATTGGAAGGAAATCAAAATCCATATCCAGAGAGTTCAGTGATTTTCCAATATGCTGCTTTTCATTAAAATGAAAAGAAGTAAATGTTATTTTGGCATTTATTTTCACACACAAAAAAAGTTTTATAATGCTACTTTCCCCACTTAGAACATGAAATGATTTCAAACTTTACATAGGAGACTATGGAAGCCACAGACTCTTCTGTATTTTTTAAGCAATTTAATTTCCTCCTGTCCCGATTCAATTACAGTAACATAAATTATAACAAAAATTTAATAAAGTGGACAGTTAAGTGAATTTAATCTATTCTCTTCAGAATAAATAAGATTATCCAGATAAGATGCAGATTTGAAAAGTATTTTAACTGATAAGGTAAATCAGAAATCAAAAACATCCCTCAAACTACACAGTCAGATAATTAAGGGAAATAATTTTAAGCAGAAAATAAAGGGTAACAAGCAATATAGTACTGATTTCTTTCTTTGTAAAATAATTAAACTTTGGAAAGGCTTTCTGTCAATGCAGTCTTTGTTAAAAGAGTCAGACACAGTCCTGAAAAGCAAATAATAGGCAATAAACCTTGGCTGCATTCAGTCTCTAGGGAAGTAAGACTTAACAAATTTTTCTTCCCATTTTTGAAATCTGCAATTTCTCTTTCTTGGTTATTAGTTCTCATTGTTCTGCAGATTAATGAAACATATTAAAATCATCAAAATAAACATATAGTACCCCAGACAATTTACAACCATGCTAACAAGTGGTAACAGTAAACTTCTCCTTTATACAGCTGTCTGGAAGTAGATTTTAAGTATGGAGAATATAGGGGGGAAAAACCTTATGGTTCTTCAGAGGCTTTTTAAAATCCTCCTTGGACCTAGTCTAACAGAAATTGAAACTGTTAAATCAGTATATTAAATCAGTACATTAGCACTCTTTTGGAAAAGAAGTAAATATCCAATAGATAATAAAATTGTAGAACAGAATAGAATAGAATACAGTAAAATACAGTTAAAATTCACCTCTCTGGAACAAACGTGGCATGAATTAATTATTCCAAAGCATCCAACTTTTCTTCTTAAGATAAAAATTCCTTTTCATTAACTGATGCACTAATAATTTTGGTTACTGTGGTTAAGATTAACCTGGGAGTCAAATTAAAATATCATCACTTTTCAGGAATAACCCTGAGCCAATTTTGAACATTATTATCTATAGTAAGCCAGTATTATCAACCATGATTGTGTATGTCTTTCATGGAAAGGAAAGTGATGAGCCAACTATTGCTAAAGTGTTTGGCCTCAGAATCTCAAATATACTTACTGCTTCAGGTGTTAAAGGAGAATAGAGAAGACGTGAGGACTACAGCAACAATAGTTTCATGAGGAGGGGCTTTCAGAGTCAGCGATTACAAATAATTTTTCAAAATCAAGACAACACCAAAAGTTCATGATAGCCAATGAACCGGCTTTTTAAGAGGTCACAACTTGGAGGACAAGGACATTGAAGACTTTGGGTGGTTCACTGAGTAATGATTCTGAGTCTGGTTAACCCTTAAAATGAGTAAACTTCAGTATCATGAAACAATAGGGAAAATACAGATAAATGATTCAATATCAAATGAGCTGAACCTAGAGATTTCTCTAGTGTTACACACTTAAAATTCCATGAAGGATATTTACTCAACTTGAATTAAAAAATAATGAAAACAGTTACTACAAAATGCGAGTCATTGAGTATGTCATTCTAGTTCTAAAGAAATTTAGGAAATTAATAAACTCATTAATTTATCTAAAACCAAACTGCATATATGTGTAATTATTCTTTTATTGGTGGGTCATATGCAAAGTGAAATAATCCCATTTATCCGTGGTGAAATTCTTTTCTCTTTTCAGTTATTTCATAATGACTGAAATAAACTTGATAAACAGGAATGCTCCTATACCATCTATATGTTTTCTAAAAAATTCTCACAACTTAAAATTTTTAATTAGTATTTGAATTTCCTAAAATATGACATATAGTGAACCAAATTTCAGGAATATAAAAAATATTTAGTAATTGACTGCCTAGAATTTAGTGCCTTCCAAAGAATACAATTTTTGAAATATGAATTTTCCTTCATGAGAACATCTCTAAATTAAACAGGAAGTATCCCTGTCTTCATTTCCGATTTACAGAGAAGGAAAAGCACCAAGCCTAAAAAAAAATTCCCCCCAAGAAGGCATCATTATTGGCTTAAGACTCCTGTCATTATATAATACTAATTTATTTTTCATACAGTGCTGTTGGATATGTCAAAACTGACTGTGAACCCTGGTAAGCAGATGTCCAGGACAACTTCTCCCACCCTGGTTGTTATATAAAGATCAGTATGTGGAATCTCTCCGAAGACTTAAAAATATTGAAAGCCTCCTCGATATCGTTTTCAACACAAACACGCAGAAGAATGCTCCAAAGCACTGCCCCTCCCCCTTCCTCCCCACTCCGCACACACCAAATCCCATAGTCACAGAAGGATATGGTAGCCTTGGCAGAGTAAGCAATAGGTTGTCTTTGACACTGAAGAGATCTTTTCTCCAACTGCTTTTAGTCAGTATCTCTCTAGAGGTTTAAAAAAGATAGATAGATAGATAGATAGATAATAGATTATACACACATATATTTATATATATGTATGTATGTAAATATATATAAGTGGAGATTCATGTGTATATCGATCATGCAGAAAAGCAGAACACAAGGTATTATTTTTGAGTGGTCCTTGAAAATGGTCTTGTCAGTAGGATAAGACAGACATTTCGGCAGGAGGACAATGCACACTTGGGATTTGTTCCAGTCTTTCCCTGACACTGGGCAGACAGAAGGGTTAAAGAGCATGCAATCTGCTTTACCATTATACTGATGTAGGAAAGCAGTGGGTGCTGAGACCCAGATATTTTCCTTTTTGATGGACATCGGTGCTCCTGCTTCTTCCTGAGGCACACTAGGATGACACAGTGTTTTATGCACACGATTCCATAGAAATTCTGCCTAGGGTATGAATCTGTTAGGTGACAATGGCTCTCAGATTCACAACGAAAGCATAGGCTTCAAAGACTCCTCAGAAGCTGTTTCTTCCAAAAGAAAACCATTTGCATTTTTTGGTTTTTTTTTGTATACAGATATTTAATAACATGCTGCTGAAGTTTTGAAGGAATTTCAGTTTATGCAAAATGAAGAAAGGGAGGAAAAAATAATACTGATAATGATACTAATATAGACCCACTCTCCAAAAGGCCTGTGGTGGCATTTTATCTATTGCAATGCTAGACACTTTATCAGTTATTCTTCTAAAGGGGTTTAAAAAGGGGCTTGGGAGGTTTGAACTAAGCTCTGTTAACAGTTAATCAGTCACAGTTTAAAATACATTGGCATATTTTTCTAAAGAGAAAGAAAAGAATAAATCGAAAGTGAAGATGTTTTTCATGGTATCAGTTTTACTGACCCTGTGGAAAGAGATTTATTTTTAGAGAAATGTAGGGTCCGACCTTTCATGTTTCAAGACACCCTGGCATAGTGTGGGCCTTCCTGTTATCTTTTGCTTCTGCTTGTCTTCTAGAGGCAAGTCCCTCCTATCAAGAGCCAGATTTCGGAGAATTTTGGAAGGAAGAGACAGGCAGGAATCAACCGGAACTAAAGCCTTTAACATCCATGAAGTGATTAAAATGCATCCATGCCCAACAAGACCACACTGCTGTCATCAAACAGACATTGACAACTTCTTTGAACTCAACCCAATGATGTATGGGAGAACAAAAAAACTTCTAAGTTTGGGGTGTCTCCAGGAAGTAGACTCAGATTTCTCAACACACACGGGCAGCGTTCACATATTACCCGGAGCTAACAGTGATCCCACACTTCGCTTGTCCTCTGCCAAATCAAGTAGAGGGCAGCATCCAGGAAAGCAGCATGCTGCCCAGGTGTATAGGATGACTGGTCAGCTTATCGATTTGTGATGGTTCAAAACTTGGCAAATCAGAAAACACACGGTACCGCAGAGTACACACATTTTAACCCACTGCTGTTACTGATCAAAACACTGTTTCACAAACTCGTTTGTTTCTTGAACCTAGTTTTCAAAGAAACTAGTAGAGAGGAAATTTTCTCCCATTTTACCTTTTGCCATTACACTGAAGAGATACCTAGCCTAATTGTTTTTCTGGTTTGGGGGGAGTTTTTTGGTTTTGTATTTTTCTGGCAGGGGTGGTGAGGAGGTCAGGAGAGGGACATCCAAGCAAAATTAAAATAGCACCTCACTGTCATGTTCACTTTAAAAGAAAAAGGAAAGGGAAAAAAGAAGAAGAAAAGAGGGGAGGAAAGAGGAGGAGAGGGGAGGCGAGATAGCAGAGGGGAGGGAAAAAGAGAAAGAGCTTCTTATTCTACTTGGTTTACTCTTTGCTAAATTGCTAAAGAAACAACCAGCACTACCAGGCTCAAAACAGAACTAATAATTGCAACCAAATATAAAAATATTTATATTTTTAAAGATTTACATTTGAGCTCCACATCTGTGTTAGCCAAGATTCCTTTCACATGCTCCTGTGCAGACCTACCTCCCGAAACCAACAATAGTCTTAGTGGTTTATTCGGCTGCTAAAGCATCAGCAAAATGCTTCACAGGGCATCCTAGGGCCGTGGAGAAGCAGGGGTGGGTGACACCACAAAGGATGATGTGCGATGCCCTTGGAACATCTAGCTCAGTGTGAGTGTGCTGTCACTTGCACAAAACCAAAAGGTGGCGCAGTGGTTAAGAGTCCATCTGCCGATGCAGGGGACACGGGTTCGTGCCACGGTCCGGGAAGATCCCACATGCTGCGGAGCGGCTGGGCCCGTGAGCCATGGCCGCTGGGGCTGCACGCCCGGAGCCTGTGCTCCGCAACGGGAGAGGCCACAACAGTGAGAGGCCCGCGTACTGCAAAAAAAAAAAAAAAGGTGCAAGCATATGTCACTTATTATTGTAATTTGGTGTTAAGAAAAATATGTAAAAGCCTGTCTATGAGAAAGTTTATTTGCTATCCCAAATGGCATTAGCTTTGCATCCTAAATAGTCTTTGGCACAAAGTTTACTGGCAGAGTCTGTCATACATGAAACTAGAGAATAGAGAAGCAATTGGTGCCCCTCATATTATGTTCATCATCACCAGTGCACTGGCGGGTGGTCCTTCTGACCCCCACATTTCTAGCATCCATAATTTCTAAGTGTCAGTATAACACCTCAGAATCCAATCTTAGAAGATTCTTCCTCATGTGAGAACTACTTAAAAGGTGGACAAGTTATTCAAAGGATTGAACTAAAATGTTCTCATTTTTCATTATTATGTCAGGTATAAAATGAAATGACTCAATTAATGTTTACATTATTTATATTATATCTGTTTTAAAACCAAGAAATATAATTCCCACAGGTCAATAGTTCAATTGCCACCACTCTTCCAAATACCCGGTAGGGGGATTGGTTAAGGACACTTGTTTTATACAATTCTAGAACTGAATTCAGAAAGATAATAGGCTGATAAATGGTTTATGTATAATTAATAACTGAATCTGCAAGGTCTTTGAGATATAACATATCATAGTTTCTGATTATAAAGTATTCTACTCAATAAAAAGAATTATCTGTATAACTCACATTTCTGTCTTCTATTATTCCTATTTTTCAAAAAGGAACCCGAGAACCTAAGCTAAAAACATTCCTTCTTACTCAAAAACCATTTAGACTATTGGCAAAATATATGCAAAGGGGTCAACAAAATGCTTTTATCTTTCATAATCAGAACAGTCATAAAATGGGGTAAATTTTCCACTGTGTTCATTATTTATATCATCTCCATTTCAAAACACATCTGGCTCTTTGTTTCCTTTCTAGTTTCTACTTCGCTATTTCCAGTCTGCCGAAGTCTGAGAAATAAGAAAACCCATTTTACTCATAAATAGGGTTAAAGGGCCCCTCAATAAAATCATGAAGGTCTTGTTAGGAGCACAGCCACCAAGCGCCCAGTCCACAGATTTTTCCGGGAAATACATAATAAGCAACTGCTACAACTCAGAGGTCTTTTCCAGCATTTACTGAAACTTCAAATGGTTAAAATTGTCAGATAAGTGACTCCACAATGATTAAGCAGCTGCGTGTGTGCTTCTTTCTTAACATGTATATTTCTCCATTTAAATGAGCACTTGGCATAAGTGCTTCTTAGGCTATGCAGCTTTCTTAAAGAAGAGAAAAGGTCAGCGCTAACCCAACGTGATTAAAAAGAAATATTCCATAATGAGAGGTTCTATTGCTACTTTACAAAGCATTAGAAAACTGCATTTGGGGTATTAAAACAGTCCCGGCATCTCCCAGTTGAAAAAGGATGGAAAAGTACAGCGAAGCGCTTCTAAAAATAAAGCAGGGTCTTGGCAATGTGAACTCTGAAGAGGGATTAAGTGAACAGATAACGTTTAGCTCCTCAAAACTTACTTGTGTAGGTAGAGAAGAGCAACTTGATAGAAAATAAATAATCTATCTGAAGGGGAATCACCAAAGAGGGAAAATAACTGGAGATGCTCCCAGTTAGAAACGAAACAAAAATAACAAACTTAACATCTTTAACAATAAATGTCAGATGAAGCAGTATTTCTTAGGGAGTAAATGCAAGGAAGTAACACAACAGTATATCTAATAAGGTCACTTTTTCTTCCTTCTCCAGGAATGATCTTGGAAGGAGTTTATCTCGTCCTCCTCCCTCAGGATCAGTTAAATATTCATTTATAGGTTCAGAGGATGGCCCTAGGAACCAAGGTATCTGGTATCTTCAACTCACAATAGTTAAAAATTGTCCACTCTTCTAAATCAAAATAATCCACATGTATTTTTGAAATGTTCCCCAACTGTTTTGAGAGTAAAAGAAGTGACAGATTAAAGAGAGGAAAAGGAAGAAGAAAAATAGACCTGTGAACCTGGCCATCAACTGAGTGTATTTACTAAATGCTTAGCATGCCTCCTTTCTGAAGACAGAATCCGTTAAACATTATTTCAAAAATTCTGACCCTCCTATGAGTCTGTGATTACGCAAAGGCCCAAATTTCAGGACTAGAGAAAGTTTAGTTATTTATATCCGGAAGCTACCTGAATGATAACAGAAACATCTGCAATGCTTTCAGTGAGACTTCAACAAAGAAAAGAATATATAAAAATTGTAATTCAATCTGAACATTTCCCACTAGGCATGTTACCTATGAATGCCCACATGGGAAGAGCCACTTAGAGTCTTTCCAAATAGGACGGTTATTGGTGACTACTTGAGCTAAGCAACACAAATAAATCACAGCTCGTGGTGGAATCTGGTCCAAGTGCCTTTTCCTGCCTCCCAGAACCATCACTGCAAATCTTCAGTCTCCTTAATATTAGTAAGAGAAATCACCAGTGTGTGTCTAGATGATACACAGCCCCATGTTTAGTAATTTGTTAGATACCTAAAAATATAAAATATTTTTCCCATTCTCAAGAAGGCTCCAGTGTATAGGTGAAAGAGAGTAAAAAGTTATGAGAGTTGGGGAGAAAATAAACAATGCTTTTTAAATATTCAATACAGTAAGAAATTGGCATCCTAATTAATAAATATTTAGTTAAAACTTCTACTTATCCTTCAGAAATTAGCTCAAATGTTATGTCTTCCAGGAAGCCTTCCCTCAATTCTCCTCTCCCTTGTCTTAACAGAAATTGAGTTAGGGACATTTAATATGTGTTCTCACCACATCCTCTGCTTATTTCTAGCAAAGGACTTGTACTTAACATGCGTTATTTTAAATTTCTTGTCCACACTGTTTGTTCCTTGAAATAATGGATTGTGTCATTTTTATAGATAAATTCCTGACAAGAAAAATACAACTTTATGTCTGGCAAGTAGGAAGCAACCAATAACTATTCATTGAATTAATAAGTGACTCATAGTAACCACTTAATATGTGTTCCTTAATTTTGTTGAATTGCCAACTGCAAAGATAACAGTATTACGATTTCCAAAAAACAGAATAATTTAAAAGGAATGTTAGAAGAAATCACCTGAACTTTGTAGCCGTATCACTTAACCTTTTTTTTATTGTTTATTTTGAATACCATGCTAGTAAACAGACTTTACTCCAATTGATATGTGGGTCTCTCCAAACTCAAATCCATATATAGGAAGTCTGAGACTTTTCACCATTTCAATAGTACTTTGACTTATGAATTCAAAAATCATACATTTACAGGTTCCAACTTTATTAAGAGAAAAGTCATCTTTGCATTTAGAAGTTCTCTGACAAAGACACATGAGGATTTTTTCCAGGGAATTAATAATAAAAGCAAACATTTCTAATCAATTTTCTAATGCAGAGTACCCAAAATGACCTATTTTGAAGTACTACCTATAGCCACATCAACTACTTAAACCTAGCCATTAAAATATTTGAGTGATGCAGGTAACACAATAAATACTATTTACTCATTCACTTACTGATACAACGAGTCAACACATACAGCTTAAGCACTTACTATGTGCTGAGTGTCACGTTAAGCATTTTGAACACAAATATGAATTTTAAAAGTAGACAGATATAGTCCAGTCCCCATGAAGCTCACCATCTATGCAGCCGAGAGAGATGGATATTAATCACACAATTAGAAAAATGATTGTAAAATTACCGTGTGGTCTAAATGATACAAAGGAAATGTGCTAAAAGGGCAGAGTCCATCAGGGTCAGAGAAGTTTTTCCTGAGAAACTCACAGCATAGGGCAAAACTAAAGAACAAAGAGTAGCCTGTTGGAACAGAGTAAGATGGGAGGTGCAAAGGAAATTGCAGGTAGAAGGAGCAGTGCGTATAAATGATCCCTGAGAGGAAGGAATGAGAGCATCTGAGGGTCTGAAGGACCTTTGGTGTAGGAGTTTAGAAAACAAATATTGTCCTATAGATGGAGCCGGAGTGATAAGGGTGAGTCAGCCCATGGCAAGTCTTACCAGTGGCTTAAGATTTTTTCTATTTTTTTTTTTTTTCTAAGAGCAATGGCTTCTGCTGAACTTTCCTAAGCAGAGTAGTAATAAGATATGCATTTTGAGCCAATCACTTTAACTGCAGAGTGATGAACAGATTGGAGTGGGGTGGAGTGTCTATGGGAAGACCATTTAGGAGGCTTTTGGAAGGGTCCAGCAAGAGACTGTGGCACCTTGAAGCACAAGCACAGTATGTGTGGCATAGAAAATGGAGAAAGACATTTAGACAAAAACATTGATAGTACTCAATGATAAATTGAATTTACTTATGGTGAGTGAGTGGGAACAAAGACTTATGGATAAGTACTAGATTTATCTGACCCCTTTTCCTTAGGAATAGAAGTTATATTTTGAAGGAAAGCATCATGTTGGTTTTTTAGCCTACTACTCCCAGCATAGACTGTGTGAACAAAACTTTCCTCTCACATCACACCCAGAATAGGTGGTGAGGAATAGACAGGTGTCACATCACACACACACACACACACACACACACACACAAACACACACACACACACGCACACAATGTTGGACAGCCCATATCGAAAGGACTCTTTAATATA
This sequence comes from Tursiops truncatus, assembly GCF_011762595.2. Classification (NCBI taxonomy): domain Eukaryota; kingdom Metazoa; phylum Chordata; class Mammalia; order Artiodactyla; family Delphinidae; genus Tursiops; species Tursiops truncatus. Next base: position 25,330,003 of record NC_047036.1, read on the forward strand.
AAGCAAAATATATTGTATTTAGTTTGCTTAATCAAAATACAATATCAAAATAATCAAGGATTCTTAGCAGATGAACACAGATCTATTTGACAAATACCTACTTGAAAAGTTATTTCCCTTTGCCTCCTTTCCTACTGGAGATGCTGCTGCATGAATACCTGAGGCCAGAGCTATAGCAGCATCTCACAAACAGGTGACGATGTGCCAGAGGAAGAAAAGCCCACACACTGAGGAATGAAAGAGATCCTGGATTGTTGATGTCATTGTTGAGTCATCCCTGAAGCTACAGACCTCGAGGTCACTTGTTATATGAAATAATTATCTTGATTTTTTTATAGCAATTGTTAACTTCCACCAGAAGAAGCATACTTCTGAGGCTGAAGTGCAAGCAATATATGATTCAAATAATTCAAATGAAAAGAAAAAAAACGCATATTGGAAGCAGCTCGCGTTATAGGACACACTTGAAATTCTAGATGAGAAATATTGTGTGTGCTCAATTAAAATATCTTATTAGCCTATTTTTATGAAAATATGAGTGTAGGGAAGAATTCCATAAATAACCAACTGTTTGAAAAGTTTCTAGAATGCCTTTGTTAATTCTATAAAGGAAAAATCTTAAAGAAATAAGAGTTTTATGAAACTTCTCTTGACTCACTTAAAAAGACGTGAGCAGCCTTTCCTCTTTAAGAGATTCTTTGTGCGTGCATCTTTATTAGACTTATTTGTACATGTATTCTTTCATTAAACTGTAAGTTCTTTGAAAGGATGAAAGTTGTTTTTTCCCCCACTGCTATCAGAAATCTTGTTAGAAACCTATTTATTGAATTAAAAAAGAGAAAAAACATCATATTAGGATCCAGGAGATCTGGACTCTGAATTTGGTTTTCCATGCAGTGGATCTGTGGTTTTGGGCGACCCACCTAGCTTCTCTGGAGGCAAGTTTCCTCATCTGAAATGTAGGTGGGCTGGCTGGCAGCAGAATCACATGTCACAAGAATGCCAAATATACAAAATGAAGTCAGAATACCTTTCATCTGAGAAAACATGGGGACTGCAGGGCTGTATGTGTTTAACTTCATCCTCATGCTTACTGCCTCATCACCTTATTATCTACTATCCCATTTATCACCCCAAACCCCACCCTTGGGGAAAAATGAGAATCTCTGGATACAACCATCTTTTATGCACCTTCCAGCTTTTAACAGTGAATGAAAATAGGAAGAAGGAGGGTGAGTATCTTCAATTAGATTCATTGCAATATTAAAGTCCCTCCAAAAAGCAGGATAAACTAATAACTTCAATACAGCACATAAAAACTTAGTGATTATTAGACCAGACTCTGTGCATTCATACTCCACTGAGTAAAAATATCAGTTATATCATAGGCTTCAAGATAAGATACTCAGACCTCTCTGCATTTGGAGATATTCTAATCCTTGTATAAAGTCAGAATAACAGACTTTCTGAAGTGCCACGGACCTTAGCCCATAGAAAAACGGACTTAAACATTAAAATTACAGTCCAGGTTAGATACTCAAGTAGCTCTAGTCTGCAAAGCCAAATAGCATACCTTTGAAGTGGAAGAGTAAAGGTAGAATATAATTTTATTTTGTTTAATAATTTGTAGGCACATACAGTTATCATTTTTATGTCCAACTCTCAAAATTTAGCTTGGATACTATTGATTATGATTAATTATGATCCTGCTCAAATAGAGTGACACTTGAGGGTCAGAGGCTCTGGTGATTTCCATATAGAACACTACCCCTAAAACATAAAATCCCAAGCAATTGTAATTACTCTTGTTAAACCTCACTTCAGCAAAGTTACTTAGTAGTCACTGTTCTATTTTCTGGGAAACATTCACCACAGTAACCTAAACCTTTCAGATAGTGCCAGTATTCATCAGAGGCCTAAAGCATTAAGCATTCCAGCAATAGCATATATAAAAGAAAATGATAAACAAATGAGAAGATAAATGTTACAAATAACTTTTTAAAAAGGAATTCTGTTATAAGGCATATGCTTCATCATGCTCCCAGAGATGAAGGTTTATTTCAAAGGTGATTTTTTCATTTTAGTCTGTTGAAGTGTCATCAGCAGGCAGGCAGGCAGAATAACTCTGACACCATTATTTGGTTCCCTGGATTTTGCACCCTCTATTGAACAACTTACACAACCTTTACTGTGGTTTTAAGGCTTAGTTGCCCATTCATTAGGTTGACAAACTTGTCAAAAGCCTCCAGGACTATGTCAATTATGTCAGAAACACTTACAGAAGTCACAGCACATTCCAGGGCTCAACTGAGTCCTGTCAACCACTGCCAAAATGACAAGAAACCCTTCTGGGGACAAAGGGCTATGGAGAGAGATGAGCCCTCCCACTCAGATTGTTGACTTGCCAACCCAGTTACACTGGTGCAGCTCTGAGCAATTCTGCCTCTGTTGCTTGAACACCTCAGTCTTTCTGGATGCATTTTATGATGCATTTTAAGAACCCCTAATTCATCTGAATGTTTTAGCAGTCAAGATGAAAGTTGATCAGCCATAGTTTTTGATGTAAGAGCCAAATGCTTAAAACGATATTTTGACACAAGACAGTTAAAAACAAATGCATGTTTATGAAAATCAGGAAACCAAAACGAAAACCAAATCCAAATAAATAAGGCCGAGAAAATATTCAGATATAAGAATTAAATTATTTTGACCCCTACAAGGAAACATGGAATTCAGTAGCTAAAATAATGGAGAGGTATATTAAGTACTTTCCGTCATCAAAAAAATTTACAACTTAAGGACTGGCAAAAACCAAATAACTGGTAATAAAATAACCTAAAATATTTCTTGTTAGATACCTATAAGTGACTCCTGTAAGTGTTGCTGACGTAAATGACACAGTCCTGGAGTTGGAAATATTTTCATATAGTTCAAAATGTTTTAAAATTAGAATACTTCATGAATATATCACATGAGAGTAACAGAAGAACAAAGTGACTCATAGTAATAAAAAGGTGAGGACAGAACTACATGCAGGAAAATATGTTACTCTATACTCTCCCCCGAACTGCCAGCAGTAGAAGCCCAAAACTGCACTTCTTGGAACCCCTTGTCAGCTCTCTTCCAGTTAAGTTCTGTGAACGGGAAGCACTTGCATGACATTAGGAGAGAAGAAGGAAGGAACACAGTGGAAGGGTTAGTGAGGGTGTGGGCTCCTGAGGTCCTACTCAGAACAAGGGTTCTAACAATGTCGGTTGTGAGCAGATTCCTAAGGCTCTAAAAGACACCACTTTAGCCCTGTGCTTCTCCTGCCCATCCTTCACTTTGGTAACCAATCCCCCATATCAAACCCCAACAGACTGATTTCGGTTTCCCTGATGTAAAATGGCTGATAACATACTAAAAGTTGTCTCATTTATTTACCACCAAATTAAAAAGGAGAGAAATAAAGCCCCGTCATTCTACTAGCCTCAGGGTGGTTGATCATAAAATTTTCTCATACTCATTGTATCAAAAGATTATAGTAAATTTCCCCAAGCATTCTATTAAGTCTCTTGGGAGTAACCTTTAGGAGGCTCACCGTTTCCAAATAGGTTTATTTATATTGGAGAAATAGCCTATTTTACACAAGACATACAAAGTATATGGTTGCTTTTTAGTATCATCTCACGTAGCAAATTTAAATATAAAAACAGTTGCCTTTCATGACCTAAAAAAGGCCAAATGCGCATGGGACACTCAGATGTTATGTTTAAAGACAAGCTAAAAATCAATTTGTGGCAATGCAATATATTTGAAGACATCTGGGAAATAACGTGACTGCAGGAACTTGTTGGAGTACTGCTATCGAAGATGACTGGCTCAGTTTATCCCTAAAGCTAAAAGACAGAGCTGAAAATAAATGGAAGCTCAGAATGTCAGCAGAAAAGTAAACTTCACATGAAATTCTGTTGGAAAATAATTCATTTTACTGGTCATACTTGTCTATGTAGGAGAGCTCACATATGTTGTTTGCTCTTAGTTTATTTTTAGGGCCTGTATTGTTTTAAAGGGGAATCAAGATGACTTACAACAGTGCACATAATACAGCAAAATAAGAATACTCAAGAATAATTAAGAAATACGCAGAAGAAAATGAAGAGTAGGAAAATGAGATGGAGGCGGGACAAAAGATGTATGCAATATATTTACTAAATAGATGCATCAAATTTGACATAAAATTTTCTAAAAGACACAAACATGATTCATTATAAGTTTAAGATTCTCTATAAAACAGAAAAACATAATAACAAGTACAACTATTTCTGGAACAGGAGGTAATAATATTAGTAAGAGTATCACCTCAAATATTTGTCTGTGCTAAGCACTGTCCTAAACACTTTTCATAAATTGATATATTTGAGCTTAACAAAAATCCTAAACAAGTGGTACTACTGCTATCTCCATTTCACAGAAGAGGAAATTGAATCAAAGCAATATCAAATGCCAGGCCAAAGGTTTTCAGCTGGAAAATGCAGGAGGTAGAATTGGATTCCAGGCAGTCTGGCTCCAGAGTCCATCCTTTTAACCACTATATTTATAAAATTCCCAAAATAATGAACAAATATTCTTAAAGTAAACTCAGGAATGAGTTCTATAGAGCCATTTCCTTGTGTCACAAGATCTATGGAATCAGGCTAAAATACAAATCCAGAAAATCACTTCTAGAAAGTCAAATGATGTGGCCCAATTACCCCGTTCTTTGTTCTTTTGCTATAATCTAGAATCAGGCTGTTACTCAAAGGTTGTAAACTCCAGTGCCTACAGGGACCAGAGAAGTAACCCGAGTCAGTGATGTGAGCCAGGTGTAAGCAAAAAGGGAGTAATAAGGACAGTGATCAAAGAAGGAACTGTTTCCCAGTTCTAGGCATTTGTTGCCATGCTTGGACATGTGCCTAGCTTTGCCAGATTTTTTTATTGTTTCCAGAGAAATCTGGATTTTATGGAAATTCTGTACTCCTTGTTAAAATGTGTGTCTGCATGTGTGTGTGTGTGTGTGTGTGTGTGTGTGTGCTGTATATACTAGGCAGAGAGAACCTGTCTACAAGATGGATTTGACCAAGAGTCTCCAGTTTGTCACCTCTACTTTAGCAACACTTGAGAAGTGGTTCTCAAATTTCTTTTTTTTTTTTTTTTTTTTTTGTGGTATGCGGGCCTCTCACTGTTGTGACAGTCTCCGGATGCGCAGGCTCAGCGGCCATGGCTCACGGGCCCAGCCGCTCCGCGGCATGTGGGATCTCCCCGGACCGGGGCACGAACCCGCGTCCCCTGCATCGGCAGGCGGACTCTCAGCCACTGCGCCACCAGGGAAGCCCGGTTCTCAAATTTTATCCACATCAGCATCTGAGGGGAGCAGGGGATGTCTGGAAAAGCGAATCACCAAAACCTAGTCCTCACCTCGGGAGCCAGGCCCTCCTGTGAAGAGGACATCAGGTCTCCCCGCTTTTCTCGTCCTCCCTTCTTCCCTTACCTCCCCACATTCCACTGAGAATCACTGATTCACAGAAGTGAATTTACTGCTTTTCTCTGAGGCCATCCTCCAAAAGCGTTGCTTTTCTCTGCCAAGCTTTTGAAAAATATTGAGAGGTTGGGAATTTGGCATTATACTCCCTGTTAAGTACCTACAGTACCTACAGTGCAGCTAATTTAGGCTGCCAGGTAAAAGCAGAGCCAGTGGAAGTTAAACCTCTCTTCATATTCTCTTATGAAATTTCAGTTGCCTAACCAACGTCACTCAGAGGCAAACCAAGGTTTTCTTCAGAAACCTTGTAATTCTAGGTTCATTCAAACAGTGATGAGAGAGAAAGAGGGGAGAGAGAGGGAGAGAAAATATGAATGAGTTTCTGTGGTTTTATGTCTAAAATATTTTAGTATGAAAGTCCTCCATTCACCTTACTTTTCTCAGTCACTATTTTACTAATCAACCATGTGGCAGTTAGGCTCAGGAAAAACTATGATAAAAATTTAAAACTATGTTAGGAGTTGGGGGTGTATAATTTTTAGTGCATTCATAATACCCTAACAAAATACTGAAGGGACTGGAGAAGAGCTAATAGCCATGATATGATTAAAATACAGTATAGTTCAACTACACCTCCACTCAAATCTTAATGTTATTAGTCCACACCACCCTTTCCAATCATAAGTAAGTTTACTAATATTTCTTCATTTAGAGTTTGGGAGACCACGTAAAATATACATATAATCATCAATACCACAGCTCTCATGCCACACTGCTTTCTACTAAGTGCCAACATGACATGAATCAAGGAAAACAATCTGGTGAACATCAGCGGCAGTGCGATATGGTGTACACAAGTTGAACACTGGAGTCTTCAATAGGAGAGACCCCAACAAAACTATGGATTACAGAAATTAAAATTACTTTTAGAATCAGGGTACAGAGTTGCAAGGGACGACTATATCCCATTCCCTGGTCTCGTGCATCAGAGTACCTACAGCAAAACTGCACTAACTGCTTTTTGGGTTTTGTTTTTGTTTTAAATTTTATTTATTTTTTTTTTATTGAACTATAGTTGATTTACAATATCATGTTAGTTTCAGGTATACAGCACAGCAATTCAGTTACATATATATATATATGTATGTGTATATATCTATACGTATATACACACATTCTTCCTCAGATGCACTAATTATTTTAACACCTGATGAGCCTCATAAGAAATGAGGACTTCAAAACATGTTGGAGCAAAATGGAAAGAGCAGTTGTTCTCCCAAAGCACTCCTTGGTTTCATTATGCTCTTCTCATGGGGAAAGAAAAAAATATTCATTACAACATTATTAATAATTCTAGAAACCTAAAAAAGAACATAAACAATATGGCAAGGATGAAACATTATTTTACAGCAAACATCATGCAGCCTTATAAATATTACACTTCCAAAAGTTTTTCAATGATGAGAAAAAAATGTGTATGCTACAACAGTAGGTGAAAACGACAGAAGATAAAACTGATTACACAGAAAGATCTCACAAATGCCAACCCAGACATGGAAAAAATATTAACAGTGATTACTTCTAAGTGGTGGAATGAAAGGTGTGTTTTTCTTTTTTCTTTTTTTTTTCTGTTTAATCCAAATGTTCAACAGTAAACATGAAATTATTTTTATAATCAGAATCCCAAAATTCAAACTTCTTAAAGAGCAACTGGCCCTAAAAATATGGATGATGAATAGACTGAGGATCTTCCTACCAAGAAGTTCCGCCTCCCACCATTTAAAAGGAAAAGTACAGTCTTATAGGGTAACAGTAATTAAAGTCCTTGGCCTCTGTCTACATTGGTCTGTTTCAGTCACACACAAAGCGCTGTCTATAAAGGCCTAGCCTAGCAATGCTAAGTGACCACAAACACCATGAAGAAATAGCCTTTACGTCTCACTGGCTGCCTTTTCTCCATTCACTGACAGAAAAAGATTAATACCTACTCAATTTGTCAAGGCAATTTTGTGATGACAAACTGATGAACTTAAAGTCATTAGCATTTCTGCAGAACTATTATAAATGTAACTCACATATTTTTGTGCTCTTCAAGAAATCAAGGTTATGTTTGAAGGGTAAAAGGGATAGGAGAGGACTCAGTATAGAATTGTATTTCTTTCGAATCGATGTTACAGAAATAGCGTCATTTGTAACTCCTCTCTTCCTATAATATTAAAAAGAGAAAATCTTATACTGCAAAAAAACTTAAGTTGGCAATCTGCAATTATTAGTCATTGATTCTGTGCAAGCACTGTCTATTTCAGAACGTTTCTGTAGAGATAAGACATATTTAAATATTGGGACTAAAGTTGGCTAAGCCTACATTTCTCTGATTAAATAATACACCAGGGAGTTCTCTGGTTTTCTAGTGGTTAGGATTCCGGGCTTTCTCTGCAGGTTCGATCCCTTGTCTAGGAAGTGAGATCCCACAAGCTGCGCCGCTCGGCCAAAACAATACAAAACAAAACATCAATTTCATCTGCATTTTCTACTCCTTATAACCAGGAAGTGTTATTCACTAAAACCATGATGATATAGGGAATCATCTTTTTAAGTTATCTATGAGGAAAACAAAAGACTGAATTAAGGTTAAGACTAGCTTTATTATTAAGTCCTTCATAGGACAAGTTATATAATGACAGCTGTGTATGCTTAGCCCATTTAAATTGGCACTGTCAGCCTATTTCACAGAAGAGATAAATTTAGCTTAGAAAGTTTAACTTGTTCAAGGTCACACAGGTCCAGGCTTTGCAAATCGTGAAGTGTCCACCCTGGACCGATATCCAAAGAACTTTAGAAAGTGAAGGATTAGATAGATGTTCTTTTGATTTTATTTTCCAATTGTACCTTCACAACTTTCTCCATCACTTATCTCTGCTTGCCTTTGTATGTTGGCTTTATTTTCTCTCATTACAAACTGTTTTCTTAGACATAACCCTCACATCTCCAGATGTATATCATATTTTCTCTCTTTAAAAAAAATTCCCATAAAGCTTCTGATTAGCCCTGAAGAAGTAAGACCATACCCCACCATACCAATCAAATGTGGTCAGTGGTTGGGATATTGTAAGAAGATGAAAGCTCAGTTAGAACCCATATCATTTGAGTGGAGATAGAAGTAGTTCTTGGAGGAAGGAATGTATTCTAGGTAACAAAACAAGTGGTACCCATTAAAGTGCAATACACAATTAAATGTAAATATAATAGAGTAGGGTTTGTGACTTAAACCATATTTTAAATTCATTTATCCCTACCTCTGTTTGCTACTTAACAGCAGAGACTTTATACCATTTTATGGACAAGAATAATGTAGAAAGAAAAGAAAGACAAATTTTGGGATTTTGATATTGTAAGTAGATTTTGGCAAATAGCCAAGATAACAGTCTTGACACCATGACTTTTGACTGCCAGAGCTACATGAGTGAGTAAGAAAAAATGTTTTTATGAATTCTAATGACTTGCCTTTAAATATCAAGAGCAAAATCACAGAGGAACCAGACATAAAGATAATGCCATAAAACAAAATACAGAAGAATCATGACAGTTTTCTCTTACAGGGAGGAAAAAAAAAGACGAACGAACAGTGGATTAGTATAAAAAGAGAAATAACAGAGTAAATTTCACTAGGGTTCAGTGGTTGCAGAGGGTGAGGAGGGGGAAGGATGAATAGGCAGAACACAGGATTTTTAGGGCAGTGAAACTACTCTGCATGATACTATAACAGTTGCTTTATGTCATTCAACATTTTTCAAACCCCATAGAACGTACGACACCAAGAGTTGAACGCTAATGTAAACTATGGACTTTGAATAGTAATGACGTCTCAATGCAGGCTCATCAGTTCTAACAGTGCAACACTACGGTGGGGGATGTTAATAACGTGGAGGCCATGCATGTGTGGGGACAGGGGACATAAGGGAAAGTTTTGTATCTTCTGCTCAATTTTGCTGTAAATCTAAAACGACTCTAAAGTTTATATTTCAAAATATATTTTATAAAATTGGATGTGACTGGGTTACCTTAAAATGGCTAGAATAAGTGTCCTACAACCAAGCAGAAATGAAAGCCCATGAGTTTTGTTGGATTTAAAGAAATAAACAAGGCTTCCCTGGTGGCGCAGTGGTTGAGAGTCTGCCTGCTGATGCAGGGGACACGGGTTCGTGCCCCGGTCCGCGAAGATCCCACATGCCGCGGAGCGGCTGGGCCCGTGAGCCATGGCCGCTGAACCTGCACATCTGGAGCCTGTGCTCTGCAACGGGAGAGGCCACAACAGTGAGAGGCCCACGTACCAAAAAATAAATAAATAAATAAACACATTACACTTTTGCACAACCTAGATTATGACTGTGTAAAATTAATAACCAATATAAATACACAATTTATGCATATGTATGAATTTATGTGCATATATAAAATCAAATATGGAGTATTTGATTTAGAGGTCTAAGTTAATATAATTTTAATTATGAAAATACTTAAATGGATTGAATTGCTCCTTTCTCAACTAAGCATTACCCATCCATGAAATTTTTTTGAATTATGTGGTAATTGGCTGAATAATCTCCTTTACATTTCTTGAACAAAGGCTGGGATTCAGCATTTACTGACGTAATGAGATAATGTATGAATGACTATGTACAATGTGTAGTACAGCAATGATCAAATGCAAGAAGAAAAATATTTTGGCAAGTTGATGATATCAGGTATTTGTTTTGATTGAATTTTTCATTGCATTTTCTGGTAGTTTTGGTATCATTTAAACAACTTGTTGATAGATACTGTCTTTATTATTTTATATATATTTTATTATTTCTCCTCAATTTTTTAACTGTCCCCTTTAGCTGGTTCTTATCTGTCTCCCTCTGCCATCACCCTTGAAGGGGATCCCTCAGAGACAGCTACTGGTAATGATTATGTGTAGACCATATAATGATGTGTAGATTATATCATACTTCCTTTACAATGAAACTAAATTCACAGTTAATACAGATTTCATGTCTTTCTATTGACTGATTATTAATAATAAAATCATAAAATGCATTTATATAACACATTATATACTTGTAAAATTCCATTCTTATTTATTCAAAAACTTAACTGGAAATATAAGGCATTTTAATTTTTTGAACATGATTTATGCAAACACAGAAATTAACATAGTGATAGAATACAAACAAAAGTTAAAAAAGCAATAATAGAATAAAACAAATCAACTCCTAAGCAGTTTAAAAATTAAAAGAGTATGTCAAATAGAATGTCAGAGGGAAATATCTTGCTAATTTTATAATATAAGACTAAGGTGACCTTGATTCCACTGTAATATGAAATACAATGAGATATTTTATGATAAATTAATTAAAACCATTGCCCCATAGACATCAGTCATATTTATGAGTTATTAAAGCAAATACTACAACAAAAATCTGTATCACATAAGAAAAGTAAAATTCAGTTGAGAGTTTGCTTTCTTTAAACAGTGATTAAAATATCAAAAGGTCAGGACTCTATTTTTTATTTTTTTTTATTTTTGTCCGCACTGAGTGGCTTGTAGGATCTTAGTTCCCCAACGAGGGTTCGAACCCAGACCCCCGGCGGTGAAAGCACCGAGTCCTAACCACTGGATCGCCAAGCAATTCCCCAGGACTCTTTTTAAGAGACAGAGGAAAAAAACCCGTTTGTCTTAATGGTAGCATCTCTACAGTATATATCTTTTTCTATGTTCAAGCTGCCAAATGCAGTGAACAAGAAAGAAAAAACAAGATATCCAGAAAGAAAAGTGACATAGTCATATAATATTAGAGTTTGAATTCTTTCATTTATACTCCAAAATGTTCCTCTTTAATTATCTCCTCAAGATAGACTCAAAAAGAGGTGGTCCAAAACATGAGTGAGGACATCCCTATAGCTTTGTCTTTCTGCCCAGTGACAGAAAGCGTTCCAGAGAAACTTCCCACCCAACCGATCAGTGCCATTTACCTACACAGTAGCCTCATCAACAGGTAACCAGATTCAAAACATACCATACTGCTTGCTTGATTAAAAGTTAAACTGAGAATTTTGGTTGGTTTTTTTTCCTAGTACTGTGCAAACAGAAGCAGACTTTAAATGGGATACTTTAATTTCACAAGTTACTATAAATAAACACTCCCAGCATATTACTTTATTTCTCATTAAAGCTGAAACTTCCTGACAATGAAATTGAGGCACCAGAAGAAGCTTTTTAGTAACAGGTAGTTGAAGAAGGAATTTTGTCATTAGAAGGCAGAGAGTACACTGCTTAATGCCCCATTTTTCTTTAAAGAACAATGTGGTTCTCCCTTATTCTAAATTTCTATAGCTCTGTAATTTTCAGTAAGTAGAAACAGTTAATATGTGAGAACAATGTAAATAACTTACTTTTAGCTTGCAAACACTTTTTTTACACATGCCAAGCAATGTTTCAAATACTTTATAAATATGAACCACTTTAATCCTCATAATAACACAATGAAATAGGTACTATTAAGGTACCATTAAAAAGGCGAGAAACCTGAGGCACAGAGTGTTTGTCTTGCCCGTGGACACACAGCTGATAAGTGGCATAGCCAGTGTTCGCCCTGGCAATCGGAATCCAGAATCTCTACCTTCAAACTCTGTAGCACGTAGTCATGGAAATGTGGATGCCTTAATTCTCTCCAACAGAGTAGCACATCTTATCCAATCAAATCCTACACTTTAAACTACCTTCACGATTTCTACCAGAATTTTCTAAGGCTCACAGTTAGCAAGATAAATTAGCGAAAAAAATTATAACTATATTTTTCCTTATGTTTCCAGACATCATGCAACCTATTTTTCAGCAACCATAGTAATGCCTTAATAAAAGAGTAGAAGAAGGTGAATTCCTATACAAAAAGTGCAATACCCTTGACCCTTTGCGTGACAGTCCAGAATGCACAGGACAGTGTTTTCCTCCCTAGACAACTACTTTGCCAGTCAGGTCTGCACACATCTCTGACATGTATCTCAGAGTCAAGTGTTTCAGGGTGAGATTTTGTATATTTGAACAGCAGAGCACATTTGATACAGTGATTTCAGAAGGACTTACAGTGTGCTTCTATCTCAGGGAGCTTACATTCATTACACTGACTTTCCATAGAAAGAATTATGATTAGAAAGTCATTCATGGAACTCCCTATGCATTAACCGGGCTGAAAATGTCCTACTCCTTGGGAGTCTAAAGCCGCTTCCCTTTCCAGCTGTGAGAAATCATCCTGTTGTGCTTTTCTGCTCTCCCTGTCACAGTAAAATGCAGACCTTGGAGAGGCTGCTTGGTTTGCTTTTGATGGCAGGAGCACTGTCTTTGGAGTCAGAGACTGGAACTGGGTCTTAATTTTGTCACATTCTGGCTGTGAGGTCTTGAGCCAATCACTTGCCATCTCTGACCTTCTGAATCCTCATTTATAAGAAGGGAGCAATACTGACATCTCCCACACAGGACTGTTGAATAATTAAATAAAATCCTGTATGGCATGGGTCAACTTACAGTTAATTGTATCTAATATAAGTTTTGGTAATAACTAGAAGAAAAGTGACTAAACGCCGAAATTTGTAAGCATCTGAAACTCATTTACTAATTGACTAACAGAGGAAGCAATAATGATTTATATATAAATAAGCTCTATGTTTATGATATGCAACTGGTTACAAGTGATGGCTTTCCACACTGTTTTCTCCAAATAAATTTAAGCAAAGGCCTTTGGATATTCCAAAAGATTTAGACCACTGATTCACAGAATGTTATGAAAAACACTATTCTTACATTATTTTGAGACTATTATACCAAGAAACATTATAGTGGAAATATCATTACCAACCCAATTCCTTTAAGCTTGGAGATTTAGGGGAGCAATTAACTTAAATACTTCCTGAAAGTCCATACTGTATTTGGTATATTTGAGAATGGTATTCATAAGAACAAATTGTGCACTTCCACAATGCAAGGGGAGAATCTGGTCTCCATGAACTTTCCATAAATCTGAGAGAAAAAAAAATAAATTGTCATATATTTAGGCAAGCCGGACATGTTACTTACATGAGCAGGACAAGAGATTCTGTTTAAATGAACTTAGCTGAAAAATAGACTCTACCAGAAATGAAACCCTTTGATATGTCTCTTGGGAAGTTCATTTATAGCACTTGCACATGAAAAAGCTGTGTCAAAGGGTTTCTCCAGACAAGGCTGCTTTTGGCCACATGCAAAATAAAGAAGCAAGCAAAGGTTTTAGTGATAATCCCCTAGCTCCACTTTCTGGGGATTTTGTCCACTCTTTAGGAAACACTTTCTTACCCCTAACTATCATCTTGTTTCCTGCTCTATCAAGAGAGAATTTATTTCTGATAAATTCATATCTAAAAGGAAATAATCACTTAATATGTTACTCCTTATATTTAGATATTGGAAGCAGTGCCTATCCAAGAGTAAGATAGTTTAGTCAGTGAAACATTGATGTCTAGGACATAATGTTGAGGAAACACACATATGGTCGCTCTCCTATTAAGACCTGATCTAGGTCTTAAGATCTTGAGATCTTTCTGAGGAGGACCTACTCCTAATGACATGGAATCCTAGAAATATCCAGGTAGAAAACAGAACAAGACACTGTTCTTTTTAAAGAGTCAGCAGGTAAGATGAGAGTTATATTTAAATATCCTTTCTTTTCCCATAATAAATTATTACCAGAGGGAAATACATTCAGTATTTCATTCAGAAATACATTCTGAAATACATTCAGTATTGTAAAAAACATGTAAAATACATGTTTACTGGTCCACATAATAGAGATATTACTTTTTGTTTCATTTAAGTATACCTTGGTTTGACATTCTAGCCATAAAATAATTGAATAATAATTACTAACTAAACTTTAATTGGTAAATATGTAGGCAACCCCTACTGGCATGTAAAAATATCTTACTTTTAGAGTTGAATGAGATAGAAAAATCAACATTTTTTTAGGGAAGAAAATGTTGATTTTTTTTCCCCCTTTTCCTCCCTGTTGCAGTCATGTTTGGGAATTGAATTTCTTCTCAAATGTCATGAAATATGCTATTAAGTAGTCTTATTATGTGCAAAGTCCCCTCTCCCAGGGAAAATAAAGTTAACATAACCCATTATCCCATACAACAACCTAAAATTTTTCACTTTCTATAGAATTTTATGCAGTAGTTACTTTATCCTTTATTTCTTTTGCCTTCATTTGTTTTATTTTTTGCTGTTGTTTAAAACTTTATTTGACTTAATCATTAATATATGACTGGATAAATGTAGCTAGGAAATATACAGATTTGTATGTTTTTTGTTCACAAATATACATTTTTAAAAATAAAAGTCTAATATAAACTGTAAATCCTTTTCTTTTCAAAGAGGATGAATTTCTGAGGAAGAAAGCATGGCAATTTGTACGTACTTATCATACCAAAAGGAACATCAATTGCAAACGCCACGTTAAACAAATGAAATACAGTAAATTAAATGAAACTACTTTCTGTAACACTTTATGCCTCTTTCTGTTAACTCTGAAGAAGGCACCATAGTGAGGCTCATTTCAGTACAAAGTCATATTATGCAGATGTACTACATTTATTTATTTTTCTTTTGAAAAGAATATATAAAACTTTATAGTCTGCCCCAGTTCTACACTAGGAATAGCATGAAAAGCTCTTCTATGTCTAACTTACCTAATCCCTTAGATCTCTCTTCACATCTCCTCTTGCTCATACTACCCAGTGTTTCAAATCTGCCTCTGAACCCTGGAAACAAGGGTCAGGGGAGGAGATGTCCTTTCTTCGGCCCTTCTCTGTACTTCTGACCCGTCTCCTCCAACATCCCCCAAGATATTATTCTCTCAATACTCCCTTCTGCTGTATCTTCACCACCTTCAGTGGCTCCTTCCCCTCAGCCTTTATCTATAAACAAAATGCTAAATCTCTTTTCTATCTTAAGAAAAAAAAAGAATCTTCTTGGATCTCTTTCTCCTCTGGTAGGGACCTATGCATCTTCTCACCAGTGATGTTCTCAGTGTTGCCGCCCTGCAGGCAGCTGCTCACTACCCCACTCACTGCTCTTCAATTCACCCCTCATCCTTTGTCCTCAGTTTCCACCCCACCACTCTGCTAACAGTGCACAGAACATGTTTCAAGGGCCCAACTTAAGGTTTCTTTTATCCTCAAATAACTTTACCTCTCACAGTCTTGGCCTACCGAGCCATCCTTTTCTTTTCAAAACTTTTT
Source organism: Tursiops truncatus (assembly GCF_011762595.2). Lineage (NCBI taxonomy): Eukaryota > Metazoa > Chordata > Mammalia > Artiodactyla > Delphinidae > Tursiops > Tursiops truncatus. The sequence continues at coordinate 25,345,817 of NC_047036.1, forward strand.
TCCCATTTCTGCCAGTTCTTCTAAATTTCTGATCACTTATTATAAGTCCCCTGCTGACCCTTCTCCACGTCCACCTCCACAAATGTTGTTGTTCCTTAGGATTCTGTGCTTGGTCCTCTTTTTCTGCTCAGAGATTCTCTTCTAACTCTGCCCATTCCATTTCTGTCACATTCAAAAATCCCTCTTCCTACACCCACCTCGGAAAATCTGTTGCTCCTCAAAATTCCTCAATGGACCTCTTTGGGTCTCAGCTATAAAACATCATCAATAAGAACAACTACTCATTAAGCTGCAAGAGGATTAAATTAGACGGTGTGAATAAAGCACTTAGCATGGTGCATGCCACAATATCAGTAATCACTACCTATTGTTTTCATAGTCCCTTTATGTACACTTCCCTCTAGGTAATCCCAACTATAATTAAGGACTATTCCAGTAACTCCCGAGTTTCTCTACCAGACTCTACAATCCCTTTATTCACTGACATGCTAAGAGCTGTTCTATCTTTATTTATGTAACAAATCTTTATTAATATCCTGCTGTGTGTAAAGAACTATTTTAAGAACAGACTGTACAAAGCTGGAAGCGGTAAAAGAATGTCTTTTAGATCAAGTTGCTCACAGTCTGCTGGGGAAGCTGGACAAGTAAACAGAGCTATTAAATTATGTGGTAAGGTGGCAAATGGAAAGGTATATAGGTGTAAAATTAGGGAATGGCCATTCTTTACCTGGAGCTAAAAATCTGGCAATCATCCTTTACTCTTCACTATCACAGGTATAAAAAAGGGGTCAATGGGACAGAAAAGAAATCAAGTCCTTAGATACTGCTTCTTAAATAACTCTTGAAACCTATCCACTCATCTCCATTGTCACTTTTACTGCTTTGTATCAGTAACCCTATTCTACACTATTTGTCCGTTGTATCATCTTTCTAACATACAAATCTAATCCATTTTCTCCTTTACGTAAGGTCATTCAGTGGATCCTTCCCACACACACACACACAAAAAATTTAGATCTGTAGATGGCAGAGAAGAAATAATTTTATGTCTACAGTTTTATCTGACTTACACATGTTCTGTGCTCCAGACCAAAAAAAAATTTTGCACTTCTGGAAACACCAACAATTTATCACTTCTCAGTTCCTTTGCATATACTTTTTCCTCTGCCCGGAGAATCACTCACTTCTCAGAGGGACTAGAGGTGGTCTGACTTTTATGCCAGTCAAATAATTAATGGCAGGGGTTAAGTGCTTAGAGAAACAAAGGAAGAATTCATAGAGAAGAGCAAGCCAGGACAGAGTCTACATAGGCAACCTCAAGTCCAACACCAAAGCCAGGGTAAGGTGATAAGGATATTGTATCCTGGCAATGATAAGGTCCAGATGTGGTGACGCATTCTACGTTAACTGGCAAGAATACTAACGGGTGCTTGTAACTCACCTTTTTAAACTAATATCTGACACATGGATGAATTACGGGGTCTTATAAAAATAGCAGCAAAGCATTCAATGTTACAAATTTAACTTCTGTCTAGGGAAATATTGCTAATCTTTTATACAACTTATCTCTCCCTTTTTTATAAATACTTCCCTAAATTCTCCCCATTCTTCCAGATAGAGTTCATTCTCTCCCAGGCACTTCACTCTCTGCAGACCCATAAGTTCTTTTAGTTCTTATCAAATTGTATGATTGTTCATTAGTTCCAAATTTGTCTTCTCAATTTGACTATAAATCTCAAGTAAAAGACTCCATATTGTTTATGACAGACACTTCATAAATCTTTGTTGAAGGGATAAAGGAATACGTACATAAACAAATACCATTCCTCCTCTCGGTGAAAAGGGTTAATGTTTAATAGATTGTTGAGATAGGTCTATCTCAACATGTGAAACTGACATGTGAAACTCTCTACTGAAGTATAAAGAACTAAGATGTAAGTGCATGCCTAGTTTGAAGGCTAAATGTCTGACATAAGCCTACCTTCATGATTTGTCCTATCAGCTATATTTAAGAGTGCCAGCATGTCTTCCTTCTCAGGATACCATAAAGATAAACAGAACTTCTAAGGTGAACTCTTCCCTTGGCTAAAAATCATAAAGCTTTCTGTTTCATCATTATAAATAAAGATATAAAGGAAATACATGTTGAAGTTGAAGGTAAATATCTACAGTTAAGTAACTCTTTTGTGTCAATTTTGTTGTTGTTGTTATATATTGCTTCTCTTCCCCTTCACACAAATTTGTGAACCTCCAAAGAATAGTCAGTTTTGGGCTGCAAAACTGCAGTCACTTCTCAGCCTTTCACACATGCTTTGGTTATTCATTTACTGATCTTTATGATATCGTGTGAAACAACTGTGCTAAGTTAGACTCAACTCTTCTGCAGAACTTCAGTAGGGAATTGTAATGCATCTGCAAAATATGATGTTGGGACTGAGTTGGGCCTTCCTGCAGTACTTTTTTTTAAATTATAAGCAACAGGAACAAACTGTTAGGGAAATGTCTTCTCAATTCCCTCAACTATGCATTTAGCAGATTTCTACTATATGGCTTTCTGTTCATTAACATTCATGCCATTGTCTATAACCTCATGTTTCAGTGTTTGCTTTGGATTTGCCTTGCTGAAATATTTCCCCTTCTTCTTTTTCTTACAGCTTCTTCTGGAGCCTTGATTGTTCCTTTTGATTTTAGCAGAATACACCAGGAGGATAATTACTAAAAACTTATTTATAAACACAATTTACAGATAATTTTTTCTAAAAAGAAATACACATATAAGGCCACTTTTCGTGGATCAGGAAAACTTTGTGAAAGATACACTTACTGAATTCAGTGCCTTCCCCCAATCTCCCAGTGTTATTTCAAAAGGAAAGAAACAATTGTAAATACCTGCATTTCCTGTTGTGAGTTGTTTTTCTTAATGAAAAGTCTTCTCTCTGAATCTAACTATAATCTGAGAGATTAGTCAGTAGGACATGGGCTTTATGTTTTTGATTTTTTTCTATTAAAGATGACAGTTTGCACAGGAATACCCAAACTATCCTATTTGGTTCCTCCTCATGATAAAACTACATAAATTTCTCAGAGCTCACACATACTGAATTTGGGACTACAAGGTTAAAGTGTGGCTGTATTTTCTTGAGAAAATTTGGCCGACCCATATATGTATTTAATTTATCCCTTAGGTTTCATCATGATTACGTTCTAAACAGATAAATAGAGACTATATAGCGTCATAGGCATTCCAAAACATTTTAATTCCATTTTGACATTTTGTCTCTTTCCTCTTTGTATCTATACAGATTTCCTAACATATAATAGTTGTAAAATTATTTTGTTTGAAAGGACAAAGGTGGAAGGAAGGAAGGAAGGAAGGAAGGGAAGGAAAGAAAGGGAGGAAGGGAGAAAGGGAAGAAGGAAGAGATGCAGATGTGGTGAGCAGAGAGAGAAGAGAGGAATCTTTGGTTTTCCTTCCAACTTATTTCTGTACTATTTCTAGAAGTCACCAGAGAATGCTCCACAAATACTTCCATAGAATGTCCCAGATTTTTTCCAGACTCTCCTACATCAAGATGAAAATGCATCAGGAAGCTTTACCATGACCATTGCAGTATGACCCTATGGCTTATAGTGCTTCCTGTTATGCTAACACATATATATGGAATCTAAAAAGAAAAAAAAAAGGTTCTGAAGAACCTAGGGGCAGGACAGGAATGAAGACGCAGACCTACTAGAGAATGGACTTGAGGATATGGGGAGGGGGAAGGGTAAGCTGGGACGAAGTGAGAGAGTGGCATGGACATATATACACTACCAAACGTAAGGTAGATAGCTAGTGGGAAGCAGTCGCATAGCACAGGGAGATCAGCTCGGTGCTTTGTGACCACCTAGAGCGGTGGGATAGGGAGGGTGGGAGGGAGACGCAAGAGGGAGGAGATATGGGGATGTATGTATATGTATAGCTAATTCACTTTGTTAGAAAGCAGAAACTAACACACCATTGTAAAGCAACTGTACTCCAATAAAGATGTTAAAGAAAAAAAAAGACATGGAAATAACCTAAATATCCACCGACAGATGAATGGATAAATAAAATGTTGTATTACCATTCAGTGAAATGTTATTCTGCCTTTAAAAAGGTGGAAATCCTGCCATTTGTAACAACATGAATGGATCTGGAAGACATTATGCTAAGTGAAATAAACCAGACAAAGACAAAAAAAAAAAAGAATTTACACTGTGTCAAAACAACTTGCGGAAGTCTGTGTGATGAAGCAAAGAGGACGGGATTCCCCTTTATCAAGGTTTCTCAATGGTGGCACTATTGACATTTTGGACCAGACAATTCTTTGTGGCAGGGGGGCCTGCCTTGTGCATTGTCAGATGTTTAGCAGCATCCCTGGCCTTTACGCACCAGCTGCCAGTAGCAAACCTACCCCTGAGTCATGATAATCACCAATGTCTCCAGACATTGCCAGATGCCACCCAGGGGAGGGTGAGAATTGCCTCCAGTCGAAAAGCATTGCCCTATATACACACTTAGCTTGTACAACAGTCATAGCATGTCACAGATTTTTCAGTGGGATGGGGAGCCACTCTTTAAATTTCCCCCCAAGGGTCAAGCACAGATCATTTTGGGCCACTGAGAGATCAACCTCAAAACAGACTCTGTGATAGGGCCCAGTTCTACCTCTCCCCAACACCCCCAATCCCTCCACATGCATAGCTCTGAGTTGCTCTCCCTTCCTCCAGTCATTCATCTCTCTCTCACTCAGTGACCTCTAATCAACCCATCGTCAGATAGTTTGAATTTAAATTTGAAAGTGTCAGTAAACCAGCAAAGTATATGTCAGCTGTGTATTACTTCCCCAATAATAGAGTTATAGTCTAGGCCCCATTGTAGATGATTCTGCAACAGAACCTGATGAGATTCATACTATGACTACTTATAAAGGACGATGATTAAATTCTCATGAGACAGAATAGGAAAATGTGTTGAGGTTAAGAGGTTAGCTTCTGAATATGAATATCCTGGGTTAGAATCCCATCTGTGCTACTTACTCGATATCTGTAACTCTGGACAAACAATTGCTCTTTGCCTCATTTGTGGCCATCTGTAAAATGGGCATAATAATAGTAACTGTAACTGTTGCATGGAACTGTTATGATGTTGAAATAATAGTCTATCTGAGAAGTCATTTAGAAGAATGTTTAATATATATTAAGTATTTTTCTTATATGCAAGATAATAGTATATCTTATAACAGTACCTCCTACACAAAAATACACATACAACACAACATGCACGCACACAAGACAACCAAAAACTGTCAACATATTTTACTGTTGTCATTAACTTTGTTATGAAATAAAATGTCATGTTACATTGTATTTCCATGTCAATCAATAAATGCTTAAGCAGCATGCTACTCTTTTCAAATCTGTTCTTCAAACTTGTTTTAAAGAAGGAAATATTTAGTTGTTGTTGTTATGATTAGCACTAACTTTAGGTTTACTATCAGTGGTCTTCCCAGTGGCCTTAATTCTCTTGGTTCATAGCATCTCATCCACTGACACACTGCTCCTCATATTTATTCAAATTTTTGAAAAGAAATATTAATGCAAAGGAGCATATATAAGTAATAGGAGGAAGAATAAATAAATGGTTTTCGATGATTTATAGATTATGATAGGCAAAATGGAGAAAAAGAGAGAACAAGGTGATGGGAAGGATTGTGTGATGGCTCCAGGTTTACATCCCATAAAGTGTACCAAATAGGAAATTCAGAAGAAGGAAGTATTCTTGGAGGAAAGATGGTAAGTCCAATTTAGACAGAGAGAGAGAGAAAAGAGAAGTTAAGTAGGAGTCTGGTGCTATTTTGACCTTGGCTCATAGTAAAGACTATGAGCATTCTCCACATAATTATTACAGGAGATTTTGAAGAAAATCTGCAAAGGAATCCAAAATTAACTAAAACTTTGGAAGCCCAGAGAAAATATGTGGATAGATTTGTTAACGGTACAAATAAGTTTCCATTAACAGTCTGGATTTCCTAAGAAAAAGTACATAGTCAGTTTATTACAATGTCATTTAAATGAAAAGGACTAATGATGTATTGCTCATGCAAAACTAGAACAGGTTCCATTACTCCTTTAACTAGTTTCATTTCTAAATATCACTGTCATTTATCTATAAAAATCAATAAGACAAATGGCATCTATGGTTTTCAGAGGCAGAAGAGATATTAGTAGCTTCATTTAATAGATGAGGAAACCAAATTTCAGCTGACTTAAATAATGTATCTGAAGACTGGTGCCTATAAACGGTAAAGCAGGAACAAAAAACCAGGGTTTCTTAATTCTGCTTTAATGTTGGCCCATATTACTTCCTATCCATTCACTTTCGGTAGACACTTAATAAATATCTCTGTAAAAAATGTAAAGAAGTTAACTTCTCTGCCCATTACATCAAAGCAGATACAATCTCAAGGAGCAGTCTTCTAGAGTCAGTAAAGTGTTAAAATACTGCTTTTATCGAAAAGCTTTTGTAATAGGTTGTTTGACAAACTGCACAAGGACTCCTTGTCTATCAAAATCACAAAATGCCATTTAGGCAAGAATAGCAGATAATATTACAAGTAGTCTAAAAGCAAAGCAAAGAAAAGGGGACACCCAGCTGTGCCTCTCCTCCTCGTGAGCAATAGCTGGTTTGCGTTTTTTCACAGACTAGTACTAGGAAATAGGCAGGGAAATAAAAGTGGCATTATCCTTGTTTTACTGAAAAGAAAACAAAAATCAGAAAAAGATAAAAGGATATACCTGAAATCACACAGATAGTCCATTAAAGAACAAAGAGGATTCGATTGCTTTTGGCTATCCTTTCCCATAGGTTATGCTACCACCTATTATATAAATGTGAACAATTAAATTGGAGAGTGGCTCAAAAGCAAATTAAATCTTTAATTTGCTTCTCTCACTATAAAAAGAACCCATGTTGAAGCTTCACTATAATGTGACTCACTGTGGTGCAGAATTTAATACACTAAGTTCATCTTTAGAATTAACTTCCGGAACTTGTCCACTAGAATTCTTGGAGAAGCTGATCATAACATAATATGAATTTGACTCACCATCCAGATTAAGCCTAAGAAAGCTGCCACAGAGAAATAACGACTCTTTAAAGAAGCTAGTAGTCAACATTTTACTTCTGCTATAATTCTATATTTGTATACAGGTCTCAAACACTTTGCCATTGCCCATATAATATTATCTAGTCACATCTGTAAAATGGGATAATGATAGTACTCTGCCTCACAGGGTTATAATAAGTATTAAATGAGTAATACTTTAAAGCACTTGAAATATAAGTATTTGTTAAAATAAAAAAATAAAACAAAGAGTTCATTTTCTTCCATGCTGTGCTTTTAGTGTACCTAACTAAATATTTGCCATTTTTCAGACTTAGGCTATTTTCTAACAACCAAAAGGTAAAGGAAAACATTAGGATAGAAAAATATGTTTAACAAAGGTCACTTAAGGATCTTATCTCTAAAAGCTTTCCTGTACTGAAGGAATTCCTTCCTTCCTTCCTTCTTTCCTTCCCTCCCTCCCCCCTCCCTCCTTCCTTCCTTCCTTCCTCCCTCCCTCCCTCCCTCCCTTCCTTTCTTTCTTTTCACACAAAAGAGGAAGAAACAATTTTCTCTATAAATTTCCAGAAATGTAAAGGGACATAATGAGTAATTACCTGGAATTCCTAATTAAGTGTATCAGAGCAGTGGGTGCTTCTTGCTTTATTTTATCATCCAATAATATTTCCAAGAAATGACATCCTCTTACACAAGGGTCTAAAATGCAAATTAATTATAATTCTGATGGCCTTGAATCTGAGCAGAAAATGACACAAAAGTGTGAAGTTTTCTTGAATGTCCCTGAGGGTTTAAAGCTGTAGAAGTATTGAATGTGTATAAAGAATACAAGGAGGCTGCTGCATCCCATTTTCCTAAATCACAAATTGACAGGACAAACCCAAGAAGTGGCCCTTGGCGCTAGTTGATATTCAAGGTATGTGGTGAGCTAAGGAGGCATGATTCAGGGCTGAAAAATTACTAGACCTACTGAATGCATTCAGATAAGGAAATAAGAGTAAAAAGCAGGACTTCCTACTTGAAAATTTGAGATCTCAGTGTCTTAGTCTGTTCAGGCTGCTATTATAAAATACCACAGACTGGGTGGCTTACAAGCAACAGACATTTATTTCTCACAGTTCTGGAGGCAGGAGGTTTGAGATCAGCGAGCCAGCATAGTCAGGTGAGCGCTCTCTTCCAGATCGCAGATTTCTCACTGTGTCCTCACAGGGATGAAGGGGTGAGGAATCTCTGGGGCCTCTTTTATAAGGGCCTTAATCCCATTCATGGGTCTTCTTCACCCTCATGACCTAAACACAGCCCAAATGACCCACCTCCTAATACTACATCACCTTTGGGGGTTAAGATTTCAATATATGAATTTTGGGAGGACACAAACACTCAGCCCATGGCACTCAACCTAAAGTAAAATATTTATTTAAGCTATGGCACGAAGCTTCATTTGAGTTCTAAATGGCTGAACCATGTTACGTAAAGATTGTGCTATATATAAAGGGCTGTTACCCTCACAACTACACTACTTGGTGAACAGGAAAACAAGTAGTATAAGGAAAGAAACACAACAACTAAGACTAAGTTACCTAGACTAAAAACAAGTAGAATTATTTCAATTTACAATGTTGCTTCATTTCTAACCCACATTCATCAAATTAGGGATATGAAAAAGCAACTTAAAGGTTACAAATTGAACCCTTCCTGATTCAGTTTCACATATTATGCCTATGAACCTCAAAGTTTTGGTATTAAGAGGTCCTAATTTATAGGATCTGCTAAAGATGCAGCTGAAGCCCCATGCCAATGTTGATTTAAGGAACAGTTTAAAATACCATTCCCACAGCAGATCCTAAGATATTTTATGACATCATTAAAATGTTGTGGGAAATAGTTCAGATTTTGAATTTACACTAACCTGGATTCAAACACCGACTCTAATTGCTTGTAACTTTGGGAACATCTTTGAATATGTTTAATCACAGCTTCCTCACCTGTAAAATGAATATAATACTATCAGCCACATAACTTTGTGGGAAATAAATAAGATAATTTATGTGAAGCATTTATAAAGTAAACAGTCAGCAAACGGAAGCTATTTTTATTGACCTAAAAAGGGAAAAATCCAATTTCCATTAATCATATTAGTCTCTTATCACAATATGTATGAAATGATGAAAGTATTTCACAGGTCCTGTTGAAATTAAATGAAAGTGCTTCTCCTCTTTAATTAAAGGGAGATGATATAAAGCCCTAGATTAGGGACTCCTACCTCCAGATATCTGTGTTTAATACCTATAAATACTTCTAGTAGAATTTTCTCTGTTACCATCTCTACTGAATATGTTATTACATGGTGATGACGTCACTGTAGTTTAAAAAGCCCTTTTGAGTTGCTTTTCTTTTACTGTCTTTCTAACAAGGCATTTCCCTTCTTATTTGAGTACAGTTAGCTTTAAGTTCAGGAAGCAATGATTTGCCTTTGACATTTTATCACATGAACTGTCTAGTTAAGGTCAGATTATCCAGCTTTCCGAAAAGATTAGAAAGCTGGGATGGTAGGGGTGAATCAGATCTTCCTTTTGGCTGAAGTAATACTCTCAGTTTATATATTGAAGGTGCCCGCCCCCAGGTGTAAATTAATATATATACCCAATGACACAGTGTCTAGAAGCTCAGTTGGCACGATGAAGCAACCCTTGTTTCATATTGTTGTTTTGCTGTTTTTGAGGCGAGTAGCTATACTGCTGAGTTTTCTTTTGGAGACTGAATTAGGGACCTAAGTTCAATGTATGATGTTGGTCTAATTAGAGTACTGTCCATAACAGTTCCGCATATAGAGTCCACAGAAATAGCTTCTAAAGTACAACTATACAACTTCTTCAAGGCAAATGTGGAGGTTAGAATAAACTCTAAATTGCACATAATTTACCTGACCTAACTTTTTAAAATTTAATTGTCATAATCAAATTCTCCATGAATTCAGCTCTCCAAATTTCCATCTCTGCATATATCAAATGGACAGAAAGTTAAACAAGGAGCAAAGAATTAAAAGTATCACCCTCTTTTCCTCTGTATTTCTTTCTAATTAAGAGAGATGTTAATTGAAATCAGAGTGACACAGACCCTGTGCAGAAATCGCCTGAGTATTGTAATTGGTTTGTGGAGCTGTCGCCCCAGGGTCATTCACTGGAATGATTCCTACCTGGGTTGGGAGTGACTGAAGAGCCTCACCTAAAAAGCAACCTCAAGTTTATGAAATAGGATTGCCAGGGGAAAAGCAAATATATCCACAGCCAAATTAGATTTTCTTTAAACATTTATGGAGAAAGTATTTGAGGTCAGATGCTTTTGCTAAGCAGTTCACCTCAGTGGTCCTTTCCCCAAGCAAATTCCCATAACTCAGTTTAATCACATCTAGACCTATTAATGGCTTCACATCACCTACAGAACCAAGCAGAATATTTCAAGACTTTGGCACCAGGCTCCAACTACCTTTCCTATTCCTCCTTTTACATCCACAGTATGCTTCAACCAAACTCTATTCCCCATACTTGCACGCCCTTGTGTCTTCCCACCAAATAGGTATGTTCACATTCACTGGACAACTCTTCTGCTTTCTTCTTTTCTCTGGAATAACAAACGCTTACCAAATCCCACCAGACCTTCAAGACTCAGATCAAATACCATGTGCTCCAATAAATCCTTTTTTGATCCTTTTGGCTGAAAATAATATCACCCGCTTTGAACTTTCTTACTCTTCACCTGTATCTCCCACTGATTGTTCCCTCTTTACCTAAAATCCTAAGCTCCTTGAGGAAGATGCTGTCTTATTAATTACTGAAGCCCCAGTGTTTACCCCATGTTAGCTCCCAACTGAGTATTCATGAAATAAATTTTGGACTCAAAATAAATTATAAATTAACAATTAAAAATATCTCTTTAAAAGCTTTACGTAGGATAGTTTCAGGACAGACTGTATAATCATTTTCCTTTGCATTAATTTAGAAAGAAATGAAATAAGGATAATTAAAGGGAAAGAAGACAAAAATATGGAGTAATTAAAACATCAAATTTTAAACTAGAAGATAAAATAAACATTTTACATATTTCCACCTTATAATACAAAGCACTGAGTATATCTTAAAAATATACATAATATATATGACATAATATAATAAAACATAATGTCAAATTTAATGTACATTTGTCTTCATTTACTAATATCAAAATCTCTGAAAAGTCTTTTGTCTTAAGCCTAACTTAAATCAATGAATATCAGCTTATGCCAAGCAAGGCAGAATGTTAGGCATTAAAGTGATAAAAATACATGATGCAACCCTTACTCTTGAGAATTCCATAAACAATTCACATTCAAACAAACTAATATAAAAAATAGGATACACAGATTCCAAGAGTGTACAAAAAATGTTATGAGCGTTTAAAGTCCGGAAAAGAAAGATGCTGTCTTAGTGTGTTCAAGCCTCTATAACAAAAAACCAGAGACTGGGTGGATTTTAAATAACAAACATTTATTTTTCGCAATTCTGGAAGCTGGGAAGTCCAAGATCATGGCAGACAGGCAGATTCAGTGTCTGGTGAGAACTCATATCCTGGTTCATAGATAGTCCTCTTTGTGGGCCACATGGTGGAAAGGGCAAGCTAGCTCTCTAGTATCACTTTTATAAGGGCACTAATCCCATTCATGAGGGCTCTACCCCCATGACCTAAGGACCTCCCAAAGGCTCCACCTCCTATACCATCACATTGGGCATTAGTTTCAATACATGAATTTGGGGGGAACACAAACATTCAGTCTGTTGCAGATGCTTTCCTTGAGAATTTGTGGAATAGGAAACAAAATGGGAGAAAGAGAAAAAATGGATCTACATGGAGATAGGGGTAGAGAATTCAATGCAGAAAAGAACATAAGCAAAGACATCAAGGCAAGACATTTTCCAGAATTAATCCAGTTTGCCAGAAATGTAAGATGCAAGTGGTTAGTAATCAAAATAATACTACCTAATATCTTTTAAGCAGGTCCCATGTGCTGGGTATTGTTACAAGAACTTTACATATCTTAAGTTCATTTAATTTTTATAACATCCATATAAGTTGAGGGTTACATTTTCTTTTAATAGATGGGGGAAAAGAGGCACAGTAAGTAGAAATGAGAATTACACTTTAGAAGATAAGCTGAAATCATGTTGCAAACTGCATGGAGAAGGTAATGCCTGATCCTGTGTGTAGAGAACTAAAAGGAAGGAAGATGAAGACGGCAGAGGATATAATTGAGGGAGAAGAGAAACCATGGAAAAGGCACGGGGAGCCTACGTACATGCATGATGAGGAAGGAGCAAGAGAAAAGTGTGGAATATTTGTTTTCGTTGGAGACTGCAATGTAAACAGATTATATATACAGTTTGGCAAATATCATGAAGAGCTTGTATACCAGGTTGAGCGTCTTTCTTCTATAAGGAGCTTGCTGGTTTTAGAAAATAAATGATGTACAGATTTTCATTTTAAATAGGTCACCCAGACTCTGTGGCAGAAGAACAGAACACAGCTGGTATTGTCCTGTGGGGAGACGAGGAAAGAGGCTGGTCAACCCTGAGCGGTGCGGCTGACAGGATATTGGTGCTCCGGCCAGGTGTCATGCCTGTGCCTCTGAAGTGGCAGAGCCGAGTTCAGGACATAGGTCCACCAGAGACCTCCCAGCCCAACATAATATCAATCGGCGAGAGCTCTCCAGAAGATCTCTGTCTCAACGCTAAGAACCAGCTCCACTCAACGACCAGCAAACTCCACTGCTGGACACCCTATGCCAAAAAACTAGCAAGACAGGAACACAACCCCACACATTAGCAGAGAGGCTGGCTAAAATCATAATAACTTCACAGACACCCCCAAACACACTACCAGACGTGGTCTTGCCCACCAGAAAGACAAGATCCAGCCTCATCCACCAGAACAGGCACCAGTCCCTTCCACCAGGAAGCCTACACAAACCACTGAACCAACATTTCCCACAGGGGCAGACACCAAACACAATGGGAACTATAAACCTGAAGCCTGTGTAAAGGAGATCCCAAACACAGTAAGTTAAGCAAAATGAGAAGACATAGAAACACACAACAGATGAAGGAGCAAGGTAAAAACCCATAAGACCAAACAAATGAAGAGAAAATAGGCAGTCTACCCGAAAAAGAATTCAGAGTAATGATAGTAAAGATGATCCAAAATCTTGGAAATAGAATGGAGAAAATACAAGAAACGTTTAACAACGACCTAAAAGAACTAAAGAGAAAACAAACAATGATGAACAACACAAAAAATGAAATTTACAATTCTCTAGAAGGAATCAATAGCAGAAAAATTGAGGCAGAAGAACAGATAAAGTGACCTGGAAGATAAAATAGTGCAAATAACTACTTTAGAGCAGAAAAAACAAAAAAAGAATGAAAAGAATTGAGGACAGTCTCAGAAACAACTGGAACAACATTAAACCCACCAACATTCGAATTATAGGGGTCCCAGAAGAAGAAGAAGAGAAAAAGAAAGGGACTGAGAAAATATTTGAAGAGATTACAGTTGAAAACTTCCCTAATATGGGAAAGGAAATAGTCAATCAAGTTCAGGAAGCACAGAGAGTCCCATACAGGATAAATCCAAGGAGAAACAGGCCAAGACACATATTAATCAAACTATCAAAAATTAAATACAAAGAATACATATTAAAAGCAGCAAATAACATACAAGGGAATCCCCATAAGGTTAACAGCTGATCTTTCAGCAGAAACTCTGCAAGCCAGAAGGGACTGGCAGGACATATTTAAAGTGATGAAAGGGAAAAGCCTACAACCAAGATTACAATACCCAGCAAGGATTCATTCAGGTTTCACGGAGAAATTGAAACCTTTACAGACAGGCAAAAGCTAAGAGAATTCAGCACCACCAAACCAGCTCTACAACAAATGCTAAAGAACTTCTCTAGGCAGGAAACGCAAGAGAAGGAAAAGACCAACAATAACAAACCCAAAACAATTAAGAAAATTGTAATAGGAACATACATATCAATAACTACCTTAAATGTAAATGGATTAAATGCTCCCACCAAAAGACATAGACTGGCTGAATGGATACAAAAACAAGACCCGTATATATGCTGTCTACAAAACACCCAATTCAGACCTAGGGACACATACAGACTGAGATTGAGGGGACGGAAAAAGATATTCCATGGAAATAGAAATCAAAAGAAGGCTGGAGTAGCAATACTCATATCAGACAAAATAGACTTTAAAATAAAAACTATTAAAAGAGACAAAGAAGGACACTACATAATGATCAAGGGATCAATCCAAGAAGAAGATAAAACAACTGTAAATATTTATGGACACAACACAGGAGCACCTCAATACATAAGGCAAATGCTAACAGCCATAAAAGGGGAAATCGATAGTAACACAATGATAGTAGGGGACTTTAACACCTCACTTTCACTAATGGACAGACCATCCAAAATGAAAATAAATAAGGAAACACAAGCTTTAAAAACTATATTAAACAAGATGGACTTACTTGACATTTATAGGACATTCCATCCACAAACAACAGAATACACTTTCTTCTCAAGTGCTCATGGAACATTTTCCTGGATAGATCATATCTTGGGTCACAAATCAAGCCTTGGTAAATTTAAGAAAATTGAAATCATATCAAGTATCTTTTCCGACCACAATGGTATGAGACTAGATATCAATTACAGGGGAAAATCTGTAAAAAAAATACAAACACATGGAGCCTAAACAATACACTACTAAATAACCAAGAGATCACTGAAGGAATCAAAGAGGAAATCAAAAAAAACCTAGAAAAATATGACAAGGAAAACACAATGACCCAAAGCCTATGGGATGCAGCAAAAGCAGTTCTAAGAGGGAAGTTGATAGCAATACAATCCTACCTCAAGAAACAAGAAACATATCAAATACACACCCTAACCTTACACATAAAGCAATTAGAGAAAAAAGAATAAACAAAACCCCAAAGTTAGCAGAAGGAAAGAAATCATAAAGATCAGATCATACATAAATGAAAAAGAAAAGAAGGAGGGCTTCCCTGGTGGCGCAGTGGTTGAGAGTCCGTCTGCCAATGCAAGGGACACGGGTTCGTGCCCTGGTCCAGGAAGATCCCACATGCCGCGGAGAGGCTGGGCCCGTGAGCCAAGGCCGCTGAGCCTGGGCGTCCGGAGCCTGTGCTCCGCAATGGGAGAGGCCACAACAGTGAGAGGTCCGCGTACCACAAAAAAAAAAAAAAAATCTTCCAACAAACAAAAGCCCAGGACCAGATTGCTTCACAGGTGAATTCTATCAACATTTAGAGAAGAGCTAACACCTATCCTTCTCAATCTCATCCAAAATATAGCAGAGGGAGGAACACTCTCAAATTCATTCTACAAGGCCACCATCACCCTGATACCAAAACTAGACAAAGACGTCTCAAAGAAAGAAAACTAGAGGCCAATGTCACTGATGAACATAGATGCAAAAATCCTCAAAATACTAGCAAACAGAATCCAACAGCACATTAAAAGGATCATACACCACAATCAAGTGGGGTTTATCTCAGGAATGCAAGGATTCTTCAATATATGCAAATCAATCAATGTGACAAATCATATTAAAAAATTGAAGGAGAAAGACCGTACGATCATCTCAAGAGATGCAGAAAAAGCTTTTGACAAAATTCAACATGCATTTATGATAAAAAACCCTCCAGAAAGTAGGCACAGAGGGAACTTACCTCAACACAATAAAGGCCATATATGACAAACCCGCAACCAACATGGTTCTCAATGGTGAAAAACTGAAACCATTTCCACTAAGATCAGGAACAAGACAAGGTTGCCCACTCTCATCACTATTATTCAACATACTTTTGGAAGTTTTAGCCACAGCAATCAGAGAAGGAAAAGAAATGAAAGGAATGAAAATCAGAAAATAAGAAGTAAAACTGTCACTGTTTGCAAATGACATGATACATAGAGAATCCTAAAGATGCTCCCAGAAAAGTACTGTAGGTAATCAACGAATTTGGTAAAGTAGAAGGATACAAAATTAATGCACAGAAATCTCTTGCATTCCTATACACTAATGATGAAAAATCTGACAGAGAAATTAAGGAAACACTCCCATTTACCATTGCAGCAAAAAGAATAAAATACCTAGGAAGAAGCCTACCTAAGGAGACAAAAGACCTGTATGCAGAAAACTATAAGACACTGATGAATAAAATTAAAGATGATACCAACAGATGGAGAGAAATACCATGTTCTTGGATTGGAAGAATCAACATTGTGAAAAGAACTATACTATCCAAAGCAATCTACAGATTCAATGCAATCTCTATCAAACTACCGATGTCATTTTTTTACAGAACTAGAACAAAAAATTACACAATTTGTATGGAAACACAAAAGACCCCGAAGAGCCAAAGCAATCTTCAGAAAGAAAAACTGAGCTGGGGGAATTGAGCTCCCTGACTTCAGACTGTTCTACAGAGCTACAGTAATCAAGACAGTATGGTACTGGCACAAAAACAGAAATGTAGATCAATGCAACAGGATAGAAAGCCCAGAGATAAACCCACACACATATGGTCACCTTCTCTTTGATAAAGGAGGCAAGAATATATATGGAGCAAAGACAGCCTCTTAAATAAGTGGTGCTGGGAATACTGGACTGCTACATGTAAAAGAATGAAATCAGAACACTTCATAACACCATACAGAAAAATAAACTCAAAATGGATTAAAGACCTAAATGCAAGGGCAGACACTAAAACTCTTGGAGGAAAACATAGGCAGAACACTCTATGACATAAATCACAGCAAGACCCTTTTTGCCCCACCTCCTAGAGAAATGGAAAAAAAATTAAAAATAAAAAAATGGGACCTAATGAAACTTAAAAGCTTTTGCACAGCAAAGGAAAACATAAACAAGATGAAAAGACAACCCTCAGAATGGGAGAAAATATCTGCAAACGAAGCAACTGACAAACGATTAATCTCCATAATATATAAGCAGTTCATGCAGTTCAATATCCAAAAAACAAACAACCCATGTTGTTTGTTTGGCATGTTCAAAAGCAACATTCTGGAAATTATCATTTCAGGTAGGTAACACAATTTCTTTCTTAGAAAACTACAAATATTTTTAAATGTTTGGAACTTAATTTGGGGAAGTTTGAAGGAAGATAATCTCTTGCTTTGTTTTCCCCATTTTTTATGACTCCTATTTACTATGTAGAAATATATGTCATATTTCCAAATAATCTGTCCAAACTTGCAGTAGCTAGACTTTTAAGATATATAACTTGGTCGGAATATGGCTGGATACCTGGTAGATTCTGAAAATGTGTTCCTTAGAATGCCAATCTTAAACAAATGGGCCCAACTGCTAAAACTGCTAAAAAAATAAACACTTTTTAAAATAAGTGATTTCATAAATCTTGATTTATTCTCAGTATGTTTGGGGATTTTTCTGGGGGGGCCCTTCAGTTCTGCTAGATGATTTCCTTCATCAAAAGGTAACATCTAATTGTTTTTCCTTAAGGAAATAAAAAAACTGAAGGAGTATTTTCTCCTTGGTGCCAAACTACCTGCATGTGATAGCCAGCACATGACAAGCATCTTACTACAAAAGCATTCAGTATTTTCCCTGCACAATTAATCTAATTCAAACCAAACATAAAAAAACTTGGAGGGTAGCTTATCAACCAGATCCATGACATATCATTTGTGTTAGACTCTGACTTATCCATGTCTTCTCATGTCCCCAAGTATGCCTTATGTGATTGATTGTTAAAGCTGCATTTAGTAATCATTAACTGCCAATAATTATTGAGTAACAAAATGCATACATACGTAGCAAACAGAGAATATTACACTTGCTCACTTCAGTAAGTCTCCTAGGAATGTGATGCTGAACAATAAGATAGAATTACAGAAAACAAAATGCTTCTTTCTGTCGCTTAGAATAACACAATCACAGTCTTTCTGCCTCACTGTTCCAGACCTCTCCCTTGCCTAAAACTACCTCTAACAAATTCACTGACACAATTTGGGGATTAAGTTGATAAGTCATGGTCAAAGAGATGTACTCATAAAAATGATTAAACTGGTACATCCATATACAATCAGCAAGGTCAAGACACACCATATCTAGAATAAAAGCTGTTTTAATCATGTATATTTTTATGGAGGAAACCCAATATGTATATACTCTGTGTGTGTGTGTGTGTGTGCGCACGTGTGTGTGTGTCAGGAGCTATCTTCTAATGTTTTTAATATATAACAAAGTCGTGGGTTATTGTAGTTTCTAACTTCATGCTTATTGAAAACCTTCAGCAGCACACGTTTTTAAAGTAATTGATGGTCAATATTGTATAATGTAATAGAAAATACTTCTTTGTTGCTAAGCTAAATGGACAATTTGGGGCATACATATTCATAAGGCTTTGGAATTTTCCCAATAAATGCTGCACCATGTGGGAAGAAGAATGGCCTTGCATTAAGCATATTTTGGTAATTGGCAATGCAACCTACCAGCTCCCCTGAGTGTGCAACTCTTGAGAGATCATCTTCCAAGCCATGATGATTTCACAAGCTCTAATGCACTGGTTTTACATAATTAAATTTTAAAGTAAATTTAATGATATGCTCAAGAATCTCAGAAAATAGGTGTTATTACTGCAAACAGGGTAGCAAAAATGAATTTTCACATGTTTCTTCTATCTTCCATCTAAAAGCCAGACTTAATGTGTACTTAAAGCAAATATATATACACTAAGTTCCACAGAAAGTGACCTTTCTTATAAATAAAAGAAAACAAGGAAGGAAGGAAGGGAGGGAAGTAAAGGAAGTAAGGGAAAGGGAGGGAGGGAGGGAGGGAGGGAGGGAGAGAGGAAGGACAGGAGGAAGGAAAGAAGGACCAAAAGGAAGGAAAGAAGGAAGGAAGGAAGGAAGAAAGAAAGGAAGAGAGAATGAAAAAGAGAAAGAAAGATCAAGGAAAAATAAAATATATTAACTTTCTCAAACACAGCTTATTTTGGGGACTTTTACACGTAAGTAGATTTAATATAATATTCCTTCTTTCCTCCTGGAAAGGAAAAGAATTCAAACTCTACTTTAAATTGTTACAGAAAGCTAGAACTTCAAGTGGTTTAACCAAACTGTACTATCATAATAAGTTAACAGACACACCAAAACACACCACTGGACATGGTCCTGCCCACCAGAAAGACAAGATCCAGCCTCGTCCACCAGAACACAGACACCAGTCCCTCCACCAGGAAGCCTACACAAACCACTGAACCAACCTTACGCACTGGGGGCAGACACCAGAAACAACAGGAGCTACAAACCTGCAGCCTGTGTAAAGGAGTCCCCAAACACAGTAAGTTAAGCAAAATGAGAAGACACAGAAACACACAGCAGGTGAAGGAGCAAGGTAAAAACCCATAAGACCAAACAAATGAAGAGAAAATAGGCAGTCTACCCGAAAAAGAATTCAGAGTAATGATAGTAAAGATGATCCAAAATCTTGGAAATAGAATGGAGAAAATACAAGAAACGTTTAACAACGACCTAGAAGAACTAAAGAGAAAACAAACAATGATGAACAGCACAACAAATGAAATTTAAAATTCTCTAGAAGGAATCAATAGCAGAAAAATTGAGGCAGAAGAACAGATAAAGTGACCTGGAAGATAAAATAGTGCAAATAACTACTTTAGAGCAGAAAAAACAAAAAAAGAATGAAAAGAATTGAGGACAGTCTCAGAAACAACTGGAACAACATTAAACCCACCAACATTCGAATTATAGGGGTCCCAGAAGAAGAAGAAGAGAAAAAGAAAGGGACTGAGAAAATATTTGAAGAGATTACAGTTGAAAACTTCCCTAATATGGGAAAGGAAATAGTCAATCAAGTTCAGGAAGCACAGAGAGTCCCATACAGGATAAATCCAAGGAGAAACAGGCCAAGACACATATTAATCAAACTATCAAAAATTAAATACAAAGAATACATATTAAAAGCAGCAAATAACATACAAGAGAATCCCCATAAGGTTAACAGCTGATCTTTCAGCAGAAACTCTGCAAGCCAGAAGGGAGTGGCAGGACATATTTAAAGTGATGAAAGGGAAAAGCCTACAACCAAGATTACAATACCCAGCAAGGATCTCATTCAGGTTTCACGGAGAAATTGAAACGTTTACAGACAAGCAAAAGCTAAGAGAATTCAGGACCACCAAACGAACTTTACAACCAATGCTAAAGGAACGTCTCTAGGCAGGAAACACAAGAAAAGGAAAAGACCCATATTAACAAACCCAAAACAATTAGGAAAATTGTAATAGGAACATACATATCAATAACTACCTTAAATGTAAATGGATTAAATGCTCCCACCAAAAGACATGGACCGGCTGCATGGATACAAAAACCAGACTCATATATATGCTGTCTACAAGAGACCCAATTCAGACCTACGCACAACACATACAGACTGAGATTGAGGGGATGGAAAAAGATATTCCATGCAAATAGAAATCAAAAGAAGGCTGGAGTAGCAATACTCATATCAGACAAAATAGACTTTAAAATAAAGACTATTAAAAGAGACAAAGAAGGACACTACATAATGATCAAGGGATCAATCCAAGAAGAAGATAAAATAATTGTAAATATTTATGCACCCAACACAGGAGCACCTCAATACATAAGGCAAATGCTAACAGCCATAAAAGGGGAAATCGACAGTAACACAATGATAGTAGGGGACTTTAACACCCCACTTTCACTAATGGACAGATCATCCAAAATGAAAATAAATAATGAAACACAAGCTTTAAATAATACATTAAACAAGATGGACTTCATTGATATTTATAGGACATTCCATCCACAAACAACAAAATACACTTTAATCCCAAGTGCTCATGGAACATTGTCCAGGATAGATCATATCTTCACAAATCAAGCCTTGGTAAATTTAAGAAAATTGAAAGCACATGAAGTATATTTTCTGACCACAACGCTATGAGACTAGATATTAATTACGGGAAAAAAAAATTGTAAAATATACAAACACATGGCGGCTAAACAATACACTACTAAATAACCAAGAGATCACTGAAGAAATCAAACAGGAAATCAAAAAATACCTAGAAACAAACGACAATGAAAACACGATGACCCAAAACATATGGGATGCAGCAAAAGCAGTTCTAAGAGCGAAGTTTATAGCAATACAATCCTACTTCAAGAAACAAGAAACATATCAAATAAACAACCTAACCTTACAGTTAAAGCATTAGAGAAAGAAGAACAAAAAATACCCCCAAAGTTAGCAGAAGGAAAGAAATTATTAAGATCAGATCAGAAATAAATGAAAAAGAAATGAAGGAAACAATAACAAAGATCAAAAAAACTAAAAGCTGGTTCTTTGAGAAGATAAACAAAACTGATAAACTATTAGCCAGACTCATCAAGAAAAAAAGGGAGAAGACTCAAATCAATAGAATTAGAAATGAAAAAGGAGAAGTAACAATTGATACTGCAGAAATACAAAGGATCTTGAGAGATTACTACAAGCAACTATATGCCAATAAAATGGACAACCTGGAAGAAATGGACAAATTCTTAGAAATGCACAACCTTCTGAGACTGAACCAGGAAGAAGCAGAAAATATAAACAGACCAATCACAAGCACTGAAATTGAAACTGTGATTAAAAATCTTCCAACAAACAAAAGCCCAGGACCAGATGGCTTCACAGGAGAATTCTATCAAACATTTAGAGAAGAGCTAACACCTATCCTTCTCAATCTCTTCCAAAATACAGCAGAGGGAGGAACACTCCCAAACTCATTCTATGAGGGCACCATCACCCTGATACCAAAACCAGACAAAGATGTCACAAAAAAAGAAAACTATAGGCCAATATCACTGATGAACACAGATGCAAAAATCCTCAACAAAATACTAGCAAACAGAATCCAACAGCACATTAAAAGGATCATACACCATGATCAAGTGGGGTTTATCCCAGGAATGCAAGGATTCTTCAATATACGCCAATCAATCAATGTGATAAACCATATTAACAAACAGAAGGAGAAAAACCATATGATCGTCTCAACAGATGCAGAAAAAGCTTTTGACAAAATTCAACACCCATTTATAATAAAAAGCCTCCATAAAGTAGGCATAGAGGGAACTTACCTCAACACAATAAAGGCCATATATGACAAACCCACCGCCAACATCGTTCTCAATGGTGAAAAACTGAAACCATTCTTTCTAAAACCAGGAACAAGACAAGGTGTCTGCTCTCACCACTATTATTCAACATAGTTTTGGAAGTTTTAGCCACAGCAATCAGAGAAGGAAAAGAAATGAAAGGAATCCAAATTGGAAAAGAGGAAGTAAAGCTGTCACTGCTTGCAGATGACAGGATACTATACATAGAGACTCCTAAATATGCCACCAGAAAACTACTAGAGTTAATCAATGAATTTGGTAAAGAAGAAGTATACGAAATTAATGCACAGAAATCTCTTCCATTCCTATACACTAATGATGAAAAATCTGAAAGGGAAATTAAGGAAACAATCCCATTTACCATTGCAGCAAAAAGAATAAAATACCTAGGAATAAGCCTACCTAAGGAGACAGAAGACCTGTATGCATAAAACTATAGGACAGTGATGAAAGAAATTAAAGATGATACCAACAGACGGAGAGATAGACCACGTTCCTGGATTGGAAAAATCACACTGTGAAAATGACTATACTACCAAAAGCAATCTACAGATTCAATGCATTCCCTATCAAGCTAGCAATGACATATTTTACAGAAGTAGAACAAAAAAATTCACAATTTGTATGGAAACACAAAGGACCCGAAATATCCAAAGCAATCTTGAGAAAGAAAAATGGAGCTGGAGGAATCGAGCTCCCAGATTTCAGACTGTACTACAAAGCTACAGTAATCAAGACAGTATGGTATTGGCACAAAAACAGAAATGCAGATCAATGGAATGGGATAGAAAGCCCAGAGATAAACCCACGCACATATGTCACCTTATGTTTGATAAAGGAGGCAAGAATATACAATGGAGAAAAGACAGTCTCTTAAATAAGTGGTGCTGGGAATACTGGACAGCTACATGTAAAAGAATGAAATTAGAACACTTCATAACACCATACAGAAAAATAAACTCAAAATGGATTAAAGACCTAAATGCAAGGTCCGACAAAATAAAACTCTTGGAGCAAAACACTCTACGACATAAATCACAGCAAGACTCTTTTTTATCCACCTCCTAGAGAAATGGAAATGAAAACAAAAATAAACAAATGGGACCTAATGAAACTTAAAAGCTTTTGCACAGCAAAGGAAAACATAAACAAGATGAAAAGACAACCCTCAGAATGGGAGAAAATATTTGCAAACGAAGCAACTGACAAAGGATTAATTTCCAAAATTTACAAGCAGCTCATGCAGCTCAATATCCAAAAAACAAACAACCCAATCCAAAAATGGGCAGAAGACCTAAATAGACATTTCTCCAAAGAAGATATACAGATTGCCAACAAACACATGAAAGGATGCTCAACATCACTAATCATTAGAGAAATGCAAATCAAAACGACAATGAGGTATCACCTCACACCAGTCAGAATAGCCATCATCAAAAAATCTACAAACAATAAATGCTGGAGAGGGTGTGGAGAATGGGGACAGTTGCACTTGCACTTGCACTGTTGGTGGGAAAGTAAATTGATACAGTCACTATGGAGAACTGTATGGAGGTCCCTTAAAAAAGTAAAAATAGAACTACCATATGACCCAGCAATCCCACTACTGGGCATATACCCTGAGAAAACCATAATTCAAAAAGAGTCATGTACCACAATGTTCATTGCAGTTCTATGTAGAATAGCCAGGACATGGAAGCAACCTAAGTGATCATCGACAGATGAATTGATAAAGAAAATGTGGCACATATATACATGGAATATTACTCAGCCATAAAAAGAAATGAAATTGAGTTATTTGTAGTGAGGTGGATGGACCTAGAGACTGTCATGCAGAGTGAAGTAAGTCAGAAAGAGAAAAACAAACACCGTATGCTAACACATATATATGGAATCTAAAAAAAAAAAAAAATGGTTCTGAAAACCTAGGGGCAGGACAGGTATAAAGACACAGACTTAGAGAATGGACTTGAGGACACGGGGAGGGGGAAGGGTAAGCTGGGACAAAGTGAGAGAGTGGCATGGACATATATACACTACCAAATGTAAAACTGATAGCTAATGGGAAGCAGCCGCCTAGCACAGGGAGATCAGCTCTGTGCTTTGTGACCACCTAGAGCGGTGGGATAGGGAGGGTGGGAGGGAGACGCAAGAGGAAGGAGATATGGGGATGTATGTATATGTATAGCTGATTCACTTTGTTATACAGCAGAAACCAACACACCATTGTAAAGCAATGATACTCCAATAAAGGTGTTTTTAAATATATATATAAGAGATAGTGGCAAGCTCTGTCCAAAGATTTCAAAATGTACACATAACAGCAAACTAAATACCTTTGAGTGTGACCTAGATTTTGCAGCTTGCTTACAAAGTACAGAGGATGGAAAATGACGAAGAGTGTATTTGTTTCCTAGGGTTGTTATAACAAAGTATCATAAATTAGGTAGTTTACAACAACAGAAATTTATTGTCTCATGGCTCTGGAGTCTAAAAGTCTTAAATCAAGTTGCTGGTAAGGCCATGCTCCCTCTGACTCTCTAGCAGAGAACCCTTCCTTGCCTCTTCCTAGCTTCTGGGTTGGCCCTTGAGCCATGGCTTGCAGCTGCAGCACCCCAAACTCTGCCTCTGTTGTCACATGTGTGTCTCTGTGTGTTCACAGGTGCTTCACATGGCATTTTCCTAGTCTTATAAGGACACCTGTCATATTGAATTAGGGCCCATCCTAATGATCTCATCTTAACTTGATTAAATATGCAAAGACCCTATTTCCAAATAAGATCACATTTCCAGGTATGGGGGCTAGGACTTCAAATTATCTTTTTTGAAGAACACAATTCAACCTGTAACAAACAGCCACTTTTCAGTAAAAAAAACCTGGCAAACACAACTATAACCAAGTAATCAATATAATATCACTATTGGTTAGTCATGTTGATAGTGACAGGATTCAAGATACACTACCCCAAAATATGGCACCTTGGCATGTTGGATATTTTAAGGTAAAGTAATTTGAGAAACGGCAAGTGCAGGAAGGATTCTTTGACCTTCTCCTGAAGCAAGTCATAAATCCCTCATGGGAGAGGTGCCCTCCCTATACTCAGAGGAGCATCCTTATCTCTGAAGATGGAAGGATGCTGAGAGAAACCTGAATGAACAGGGCTTGCTAAGTTTCCTCCAGTTTACTACATGTAACTCATACCCCTTTTGTCCTCTATCACATTTTCCCACAACTTTCCACTCTTCCTCAAAAAATGGTCAGATCTTCATTTCCTTGGCTAACATGTCATATAAAATTTATATGAAATAAATGTGTACGCTTTTCTCTCTTTAATCTGTTTTTTGTTACAGAGACCCAGCCAAGAACCCAAAATGGGTAAAAGAAAGATTTTTTTCTCCTCTTACAATACCATGCACTCCCTGATGAGATGTGATGAAAAGGCACTTCACATCTGTGGTTTTCTTCCCCAAAACCCAAAACCCTAGGCTAATCATGACAAATACCTCATAGAATGAAATTGCGGGACATTCATTCTACAAAGCACCTGACTAGCACTCTTCCAAGCTGTCAAGGTCATGAAAAAAAAAAAGGAAATATTTAGAAACCATCGCAGACCAAAGGAGACTATGGAGACACGAAGACTAAAGGCAATGTGGAACCCTGGATTGGATCCTGAAACAGAAAAAGGACATTCGTGGAGAAACTAGTGAAATCCAAATAAAGTCTGGAGTGTAATTAATAGCAATGCTATTAATGTTACCTTCTTAGTTTTGACAAATGTACCATGAGAGATGTTAATATTGTAGGAAATTGGGTGAGAGGTATATATGAACTCTCTGTACTATCTTTGTAACTTTAATATAAATCTAAATTTTTTCCAAATTTTTTTAAAAGTTTAGAAAAAAAAATAATGGCATTTATGCTCTTTCATCACATGGAAAGCTATCAAGTTGTCAACTTATAAAGATGATCTGTTCTAATTAGAGTAATGGAGGATATTTACCCTCTCTTTATTCAATGGAGGTGTTTCCTTCTATAAGGGAGGCAAACTTGAGATAGTGACAAGATTACAATGTGCAAATATTTTTGATGACATATATGTATATTCAAAAGAGGAACTGCACAGGTAGTTGAAAACAATGGACAAAGCCCAGATTTGCAAGCCAGAAGAGCCATCTCTGGGATCTTCGCTCCACATTACAGACTGTGACTTTTCAAGTGGGTTATTTAACTTGGTTCAGTTCTTTCGTCTGTAAGACTGGAATATAATATGCCTATATGGAAAGGATACAAGGGAGATTAAAGAAAATGTATATTATTGCCAAGTACATATAGATGCTGGTTATTTTTGGCATTACTTGTAGAGAGAGAAGGGAAGAAAAAATGTACTATAACACTACAACATTGGCAACAATATTTTCAACCTTTCAGTTCAATGTTGATGGTGCAGGAGTGATGACAGTCAAGAGGCAAGTAACTAGACACTTTCCTGCAGAGTGACAATAACTGAGCCACTAATGACCTTTGCAAACAATTACTTATCCATCTAGCGCCCTCCTTGATATTTCCCAATATCATGAGAACTATTATATATTACATTTTAAAGTTACAAATGCATTGTCTAATTTCAAAAAACAAAAAGAAAAATGGAGTTTTTTTATTTGATGCAAACAGTAGTTGTTTCCAGTGATCAATGTTAATTTTCATAGTTCCTCACAAACTATTTCTATTGATCTGTTCAAATACCTTTCTCAGGATGCATGTCAAAAATTAGAGAGCCTATGGGAAGGGAACAGAAATTATTTCAATCATTCCTATCATGAATAATAATATTTTGAACAGCATTCAAAACATGAGGTCCAAGCCAAGTTAATGATACACCTGAATTAATGTATAGGTAAGCCTTCAATGAATTCAAAGAGAGAGTGTGATAAGAGGGTGGAGTGCTGGAATGGAGGCCATACGCAGCCATGTGGAAACTACGTGTTCATCTCACACACTCGATTTTTCTGAGTTCCCCATATGGACAAGTCTTTGCTCTTTCCCTCTGTAGGCACTTAGTTGACAATCATCATTCTTTGAGTTTCAACTCAGAGATTTCATTATCAAGGATGGGTTTCTTGCACAACCAGACTTCACTCTGCCCAGATAGATGCCTTTGTCAACTGTGAGCTCCTTGCAGGTGGAGACTGTTTCATTTATCTCTAAAACACAAGGTCTAGCATTGGCACATAGCAGGCAACAGATTCATCTTGGTCAATCTACACTGAAACTTTGTGAGGCACTGGTAAAATGCCAAGCACTGATTCCTTACTATTGGAGAATTTTATTCTATTTTTCCAATATTTCCTTTTGTGGTTTTTTCTTCCTCTATTATAATCTCTTTGCTCTCTATTTGTTTTATTCTTATAAGCATTATATATAAACTTGACCCAACACAAGAATATGTAAGATATGTTCTCCCACTAAATAAAATAGGTATCCACTTAATTATGTCTTCTCTCTGCTTATTGCACCTCCATTATGGTAAAACAAATTTAACCAAAGTAGTTTATCTCCCAAGATTGCTCCAACAATTTACAGTTGATTTCACTCATTTAAATTTATCTTCAAACAGATGTGCAATGAAGTACTTGTAGGGGAAATATACAGGCATGTGTAGTTGGGGAGCTACCTTCATATTCTGCATGAGCCTCTTCACTGGGTCTCTTCCAGCCTCTCAAAGAGAATAAAAGGGGGTGGGGAAAATCAGAATAAGTGCAGGCTTTTCAAGAATCTAGTGGGTCATGGATGTGCTGGCCTTCCTGGAATGACATATTCTTAGTTTGCAAAGGGATATGAGCTGTGGGTAATTTGCACATGAATGCCTCTGCAAATGAATGTATGCATCAGACACAATGAAAACATTGTATCCAACATTATGCCATATTGCTCATTGCTGCCACTTCCACCGAATTTGTTTCTCTACCATCTGCACCAGTTCTATTCCACTATCTGACACGAGGCCCAGAAAAATGCAAGCCACTAAGAATATATTGTTAAAGGGGCTGTGTGAACAGTTATTATGCTTGTGTAACTTCCTTAATATCCTTTTTTAATGAAAAAGAAGAAACCTACATCAGAAGCAGTACTTAAAATTCTGTTTGGAGAGGCTTCTGGCCTCTACTGAGTAGCTTTTCCCCTTAATCTCTTCTTTTTGTTTGCTGCCTTAATAACATGTTTGGGCTAAAGGAAAGCTAAATTCTCACACCCATGTCTGGGTGGAAAATATTACTTTTAAGGGAGTAAATGGATAACTTCATTTAGATTTTACAATGGATATTTTATAAGCATGATATAGTAATACCATTTTAATTCTGACATATATCAACCAAAATACACTTTTTTTCACTCCAATAAATTACTCTCCTCCTAATTTTCTTATTTACAAGCAATTTAATCCCACTTGTAATTTGTTAAATAATTGTATTTCCTTCATTATACATATCTAATTTGACAACTGTATATCAAAACTAGCCCTAATAAGGCAACTAAAATAAGATTGAATTTCAATCTAAATATTTTGCACAGCTGGGCCCAGATGAACTATATCACCAATATAGGAGGAAAGCACCACCAGACGCCATCATGACTCTCATTTTCAGAAATTTTAATGTTTGTTTGCTACAGAACAATAGTTCTTACCTCAACAAACTCCTGGGCTTCAAATCCTGAACTTGTATCCTGGGCCCTGAAGGTAAATTTTTTTATGACATCTGTGTGTTTCTGTAATTAGATCCACAGCAATCTGCAACACATACTTTCCCCTTTGAAATGTGTCTTCAGAAGAATAAATAATACACTGAAAATTAAAGAAAGTATACAAGCATGTTTTGCCATTGCTTTGATAAAATTCCTCCAGGAATCTGGGAAATGGGCTTGACCAATTTTTCACAGTACCTAATTATGTCCATGAATAGGCTAAATTTCTAGAAAATCTTTAAAAGTTTCAAGGGGTTTGATGATTTCTAATTGATGTTCCAAGTATTAGCCACTGTTAGTCATTCATTCATTCCCTGATGCTGTTAGAAGAATGGTTATGCAGTGTTCTAACCAACTCAAAACTGTCTCCAGTTATCACACTATCCAAATAGTGTGATCATAGAGCATTCATTGAAGCGTGACTTGTGAAGATGTCATCACCATGAATTTATCCAAGAGAAGTTTATGTTTCTCTGTTATGGTACGAAACGAACAGAGAAAACTCTTGTAAAACAAAATCCATCCAGCGGAGACCAGGTCCCCTTTCAACATGTGTTTCCTTCCGATTGCCAGGTATATTTTCAATTATTTAATAAATGATTTGCAAGCTATGTGCCCCAGTTTGGGTACAGGACATTTCTTTAAACTGTTCCCAATTTGCTGAAACTTAAATGACTTACACAAACTATAATAATAAAAACAAAAAATTCAGGTAAACACCAATCTTTTCTGCATTAATCTGTTAACATTATTTTTCTTTAATTTCAGTTCAAAGTAGCTCCCACTGGTAAATTTCACCAACTCAATAAGAGTGAATAATTCTAACTATATAGAGGGAAAACAACCTAACAAAAATGTGATTTATCTTTGCAAAATTACCAGTGTGACATAGCATTACTTTATCTAAATTAAGCAACTATGACATAATGACTAAAGAATGCTATACTGAAAAAGTCATTCATTCCTGCTATTTTGTAAACATGGGAAGGCTTTTAAATCCACCCAATATACAATGTTCTAAATCTGTCAAGAAAAAAAATTGACAAAATTATGAATTAATTTTAAAATAATGTCACATACTGTGCAGTAATGGGAGCTTACAGAGGTAAACACGTGATCGAACAGTGAGGAGTCTGCTAATTTAACTCAACTGAAAGAAGTCATACTCTGAATATCTTTTATGATAAGCAAGTTATAAAAAATAGTGTGTTGTGTACCGCATTAATAAAGCCTCTCTTAACCAAATGTTTATTATTTATTGGTGGAAGGAATTATATAAATTTTACTTGAGAAATCAGGGATCATGTTAAAACAACATTATTTTTAAAGCAGAAAACGTGTGATGAGTGAGTTTAAAACAGAATGATGAGAAAAAGGGGTTTGGGGAGATTTACAATATAAATATGATACTTGTTTTCTGTCCATGAACCTAATAAAAATACTGTGAAAAGGTTAAATTCTCCTGAATACTTAGAAATTATTTTTAAAGTGAGTTAAAGTCTGGTGTTTAAGGTAAAATGCATACCTCTTCCTTTAAGGGTTAAACATTCTTTTACTGACTGCCGTGAACTGAAATTAAATGTTTAGAAGCAAACCCTTTCTTAGTTCATAAATATCAAAAAGTTAAATTTGCTCTGGATTTTGAAAAGTGAAATATACTGCCCTTTTGTTTCCAACAGGTGTCCTATTGACTCACTTGGGAATGTGATCACCACATCTCCATTTGATCAACTTTACATGGGGATTTCTGATAATCCAGTGGAGCAGGTGGATTGCACACTGGAAACATGGAGACAGACACACCATGCACTGCAGAGAATGCACTGTCTCCTCCCTGCACGGATGCTGGGACCATCAGGTACCCAGAACAAGACCAAGGGATCTAGCTCTACCCATTGGCTCTCAGCCAAAGAACATGCCTGGTGTTGGGAGTACACGTGTACCCGTTTGCATTTTAGCTCCTAAATGAAAAGTTTCATTGTCCTTTGCACTCTCTTAATATTAGCTTATATTATGTAAGGATTTATCCTTTTAATGGTTTGATATGTTTTTAAAAAGTTACCACCTCCTAATTTTTCATGGCCTGCTTTGAAATTTTTTTAACTCTCATATCCTATTTTTTAACATCATTATTGTTTCTTATTAACCATACAATTTTTTATTTTAAGGTAATGATAATACTTCTTGATGTTTAGTCCTTATTCCAAATGTTGCTTTATTTTCACTTTAATTTTATTTACTCTAAGTATGGCGAGCAGAAAGTAGAGGGGTATGGGGTTCAGCTGCAAGGAAAGTCTCTGACAGCACTTCTTAGTCTATCAATAGGGAAAGACCAGGCTTTTCCCCCAGTCTGCGCAGATTCATATTTTTGTTACTACAAGAAAAATGAATTTCTGGGAAAACAAAATAAAAAATAAAAGAATATGCAAAATACAAGCATAAGCCATTTATTAGATTTCATGGATATAAAATTATTCCTTCAAATTATTTTAAAAGGTTCTGAACACTTACTCTAAGTTACTGAATGTGTCTTGTCGTGGTCTGGTGCAGACAGTTTGCAAACCAATACCAGTTCCTGGATCTGGCCTATGATTACAGCTCATGAGCTTGACTCTCTCCAGTGAACCTTTCCTCAGGAAAGTCTTCCCTCTGCCACAGATTAGGTCTGATTTTCCTACTATATTTTCTCCTAGTTTTTTGTATTTCTCCACCACACAATATAATTGAATAATGTGTTACATGACTAGTCCCTTAATTGTGTCTGCCTTGCCCAGAGGATACAAGTGGGTTGATACTGTTTATACAAATGTAAACAAAGGTAGATTTACTTTGAAGCTAATAAAATACCAGGTTGTTGTCCATTTGCTTACAGAGGTCCCTGTGAGTGGTGGAAGTTGCAGAAAGTTACAGAGTGTTCTAGGTGAGGTGGCAACTAAGGCTGCAATCAGTGAGAATTACTGTGTGAACATTTTTGGCGAATTGCCTAAAGGGATCATACACAAAAGGGACCTGAAGCTTGAAGAATATGATGTGATATTTTTTCATCGTAAATAATCACTTTGGCACCTTATTTTGTATTTGCAATCTTACATTCTTTTTCTTAAAACGGGTACCTAAATTACATAAGTTTCAATCCCACAAACTCTGGATCTGCCTGGTGTTGAACGCTTTATCCCCAGCAACTGGCATGGTGCCTTGCCCAGCTGGAGTAGGTAGTCCATAATCATCCATTGGCTGAATGGGAAATGAATAAATGATCAACTTACTGGTTTAGAACTCCTCAGCAAGATTCCTGTGACAAGATCCACAAGGGCCCTAATTAGCCTCCTAAAAACTCTTTCATACCCAGCCCACTTTCAATAAAGGTATTACTAGTAGAATTCATCTTTATATAAGATTCAGAAGAATTATAAAGGCAGATTTTCAAACTATGGATTGTGCCCTCTTAGTAGTTTGCAAAAACAAGTTGAGGGGTCATTAAATCAAAATTTATTTATTTTTACAGTGGAAGATGGAATAAAAGGAACAGAATGAAATGGAATAAATGGAATGGAATGAAATGAAAAATACTGAGTGCATCACAAGAATTAAGAGTGAGTGTTGTTTTATACAACTTTTGTGTCAATGGTGTATGCACATGTGTACATGTACTAAAAACCTTTTCACACTGGGAAAAAAAAAACCTATAAATTCAAAGTGCAGGACTTCCCTACAGCCTTCTCTGATTAAAAAGGATAAATGGAGGTTGTTTACAACTAAGACTATACCTAAGAATTTTGGGTTTTGGTGGTTTGCTTACTTTGTTTTGTGTTTTATATTTTACACATATACTCTTTTGTTGAATCATCAGTATAAATACAAATCAGAAACTCCGGTTTTTAAGATCTCTGAGAAAAGACACCAGGCTTTTTCCATGACCTTAAGCATGGACTTTCCATTAGAAGATTATTGAAATGTTCCAAGATCTTTTGTTCCTTATCTCTGAAATATAAACCAGTTTGCCACTGTGCCAAGTTACAGTTCATTCTCTGTTTATTGCCCTGCTGTATATACTTCAGCTGTGATGTCCTCAACAATGGTCTCCATGAAAACTCATATAGTAATGATTCCTGAACCTGTATCTCCAGCCTTGGATACTCTCCTGAGATCCAGACCCTTGTAACAACTGCCTGCCAGGCACATCCATCTGGCCACAGACACCCCTATAAACAGAAGTTATTACTTTTCCCTAATAAAACTTACTTTTTCTCCTTTTCTCTCTACACTGATTAATGGTCCCTCTGCATCCAGTAATATAATCTAGATACAATATCCTTCATCATCTCTAGTCAGGAACAATAATTGCCTATTATAAATCCTTAACATTTCCCAAATCTATCCCTTTCTCTCTACACCATGGTTGTTTCTATCTTGGTTTCTGGCCTGGGCTACTCCATCAGTCTTCCAACTGGTCTCCTACCCTGGCTTGCCCCTCCCCAGTCTTTCTCCCCATGGACTCGATTTTGATGTTTTCAGAATACATACTTTATCACGTTGGA
Source organism: Tursiops truncatus (assembly GCF_011762595.2). Lineage (NCBI taxonomy): Eukaryota > Metazoa > Chordata > Mammalia > Artiodactyla > Delphinidae > Tursiops > Tursiops truncatus. The sequence goes on from NC_047036.1 coordinate 25,379,564, forward strand.
ACTTGAGGGCATTATGCCAAGTGAGATAGACAGAGAAAGATAAATATGGTACGATGCAACTTATATGAATCTAAAGAAACCAAACTCATAGGAACAACAGATTGGTGGTCACCTGGGGTGGTCTGTGTACATATTATTGGGGTGTGCATGTAGGGGGCTTGGGGGGAGAAGAATTGGCAAAGTTGGTCAGAGGATATAAACTTCAAGTTATAACATGAATAAGTTCTAAGGATGTAATTTGCCACATGGTGACCATAGTTAACAACACTATACTGCATATTTGAAAGTTACTAAGAGAATAGATCTTAAAAGTTCTCATCACACACACACACACACACACACACACACAATTGTAGCTATGTGAGGTGATGGATGTTTTAGCTAACCTTTTGTAGTAATTATTTCTCAGTATATACGTATATCAAATCATTATGTTGTACACTTTAAACTTACACAATGTTATATGTCAATTATATCTCAATAAAGCTGGAGAAAAAACGAAAGCTTACTTTCTGGTGGTTAAAAACATATATTCCAGGCACTTTCCTAAGAGCTTATCATATATTAACTCATTTATTCCTCACAACAATCTGTGAAATAGATCCTGTATTATACCTATTTTACTAGTGAGGAAAATGAGGCACAGAGTGGTTATTAATATTCTCAGGGCCATACAGCTAGTAAGTAGCAGAACTAAAATTAAAACCCATATACTCTGGCTCCACAATGCTGTACTGCCTGTCGAGGATTAAGTCAAAAATTACAAATATGACACGGCAATATGGGAACATATTGCAGATATATTTAATTCAGCTTTGTTGGAAAAGGATTGGAAAAGTTATTTTAATGATAATTAATATATACAGTACTAATACAGAGTGTGCTTATTTACTATGTTCTAAGTAGTTTCGTGTGTTGACCCATTCCAACCTCACAACAACTCCACAAGGTAAGTTCCATTATTATCCCCACTTTACTAATGAGGAAAGTAAAGTGTTTAGTAACTTATTTAAGGTTGCACAGCAATTAAGTGTTTGAAGCTTCCTTAGAAGACAGAGTAGAGCTTAGTCGTAAATTATGAAGAGGCATTAGCCAAGCAACCAGGTAACTGATCAGGAGCATGGGCAATGAAGACAACCTGTGAAGCTGTGTGTGGTCAAACAGGGACATGGGCCACGCGGAACAGTGCAAACGTTCCCAGCAGACGAGGCACTGAAGTACAAGGCGTGGAGTGGGAAGAGACAAGGCAGGCGGACCAGGAGCGAACAGTGTGCGATGCTTAGATTTTTACCTGTGGCAAAAGGGGCTTTGAAGGGCTTTTATAGACAATGCACTGACAAGGCCAAGTTTTCATTTTAGATGGGATCCTGTTGATTGTGGATTAATTTGAAAAAACAAAACAAAGCTGGAGGCCATGGAAGTTGTCCAGGAGAGGGATACATTTCTAAAGTATGACAGTGGTGGTAGACAAACTAGAAAACTAGCAAAGAAGTAAAACCAGAAGATTGCCACTCTCAGACCATAGTCTCTTCTCTTTCTGAATGCTTGATTATTCACACCATCACCCACCTACAGCCATCCTCTCCTCCTTCCTTTCTATTAAACTATAGAAGTCAGTCTGTTTAAAGCTGACCTCCCTGCCTTGATGGGTTCTCTGCAACTTCTGGTTATCAGGAAACTTGCACCCAATTACTATTTTTTCGGGCTTCACTAAAAATTATTATACTTTTAACCAAAAAATGATAACAATGAAAAGTCTGAATAGTACAAAAATAACAAACATTTCCATGGATTCTGTAATTCCCAACTCTGTTTCTTATTCATGTATAACAAATCAGAGAATGAGTTCTTGCCTTTTTCCCAATGTAAGGTAGTTTGGGTACAGGAGTGAAGAACACAAGCTCTGCATTTAAGGAGTTGTCATTAAAGTGAGACATTGTGTTAACTAATAGTTAAAAAACATAATACAAAAACAAAGTAAAATATAAAAAAACACAAAAATACTAAAAGATTTTAAACATTTATAAAACGCAATACTTAAGCAAAGATTGGCATGATTTGCTTCAGGCTGCAAGTAAGCAAAAATCATAGTAGCTTAACCAAAGAGGGATTTATTTTTATGACAAAACGAGAAGTCCAGAGGGAGGGAGATCAAAAAAGAAATAAAGAACCATGATCTGTCTGGCTTTGCTTTTCCAAGTCCCCTTGGCTTTACTTTTCGCCCTCAAGGTCACAAGTGAGCTTGTCTACCTTCAGGAATCTAATATGCATGCTTTGAATTCTTGGCAAGAATAAGGGGAAAGGGAAAAGGCAAATGCCCCTTTCTATCTAGAAAACAATAGTTTTTCCAGAAGCCCACCCTTGAGAATTTTTTATTCCATCTCATTGCCCAGAACTGCTCTCAGAAGAGTCTGGAAAAGTGACTACATTTACCTGTAGTATGGTTTGGCCCCATTAAAATCAGGAACCCACTAGTAAAGAAAAAGAAAAGAATGGATATTGAGTAATTAGCAGGATCTGCCACCATGAGAAACACATACATTTGAGGGATGGATAGTGAGATAGGAAAACATGAAGGGAGTAGAGAGGGACATTACAAGAAGCATGTGAAAGTAGAATATCACAGAAACGTTCAATGCAGCCTCAAGTTCCAATAAGACGATGACAGAAACACACCCACTGCATTTCACAATCAGGATATCACTAGGGATGTCTGAACATAAATGGAACTATCCTGATAAGGGAAGAATTCAAACAAGTTATTGCATCTAAAACTGTGGGCATTAAAATAAACAGTATTAGTATTCCTGACAGAAAGATGTATAAAGAGGTTAAGGTGATAGTTTATCCTAGGAGTACTGGCAAAAATAACTTTATGGTTCATCCAGAGAGAGTCTGATGTGATGCTCCCTGGGCTACTCTACCTAAGTTTATCAAAATGGTCCCTGCTTTACAGGGCTGATAAGAGAAAATAAAGAAGGCTCTGCTTCCTTTACAATTTTTTGTCCCTAAAGTAGTATTAGCATCTACTGCAATGACAGAGAATGAGAAGAGGGTCTCCGTCTATCAATTATGTATTCCGTGGCCATGTTCTCATCTCTTTGCCTCTGGATTATAGAAATCTTATTAACAGCTACAATTGCAAGGCAGGTGGTCAACAGATCAAATAGGCTGCATTTACAAAGTGCACACTCTGTTTCAACTAGCTCTCATACTTTGTATCCTAAATAATTATTTGAATTTTTTTTATCATATTCTAAAGTAAAAGGCATGGAGACAGTATCACTCTTAGCTCCTGAGAGCATACAGGGAACAAAAAAGTATGCTTCTGAGTATTTTAATATCTCCTTTGGTGGAAAATGAGCAATCTTTTAACAAGGAGAAAATATGCAGAAATATTATATTAATTTTATTCAAGTTATCCTGCGTAAAGTGTCCTAGCTTCCAAAGCACAAAATACTTGCTATGTTAACCAATTATTCAAAGTCCAATTTCTCACTTCAAGTATATTTTACACCTAGAAATCCTACTAAAGTTTCATGTTAGAGTTAAAAGTAAACTTGTTTTTTCAGATTTCACTTCAGTACAGAGACTCAAATATCTCCCCCAATTTTGAGTCAACTACATTTTATCAAATGTAGAGTATTGGTTTGTTTAGCCTCAAATAGCAGCTAAAATGGAAACTCTGTCAACTAACTGCCTTAAGGAATGCCTATGATATGTACAACCTGTGGGTTAAAGCTCTTAAAGTACATCGCTGCCCAGAATGTGTATTTCTCCTTTATCACATTTAGAAACAAATATGTTGAAATATAGTATCATTATAATATCACATTCAACAGAATTTTGTAGTCTCTTGGGTAAAAATAAATCCAGTTATGAGAAAACAGAAGCTTTTCTTAAAAACCTATTAGCTTAAAATCTAGGGAAGTACATTCCAGCTCTGTCTCAGCTCAAGGGGCCTTTTAGGGGGGTCTAGATACCTTACCATGTGAGAAATAATTAGAGAAAAGGTGAACATATCTGATGATGTTCAGATCTTATAGGGCACTATGGTTTCTCCAAACATTTAGAGCATTAAACGGAAGAAGAAGTAAGAACCAAGAAAGAAAGATAGATTTTAGTATACTGAAATTACCACCATTCGAAATATCCAACCTCAAAATTAATTAAATGGTGAATTCCTTTTCATTTGAAGGTTTCAAGCACTTGAGAACCAGTTTTTAAATATTTGGTTAGATGATCCTCTATAGGAGAGCCACCTCTTTGCATAGCCCATAGGGTGCCATTCACATTTTTTTTTTTTCTGGCTGAATGACATCCCACTGGCCCAGCTCTATAAAATAGTTTAGAAACTTATGTCTTCATTGGGTAAAAAGAGAGAGAAAGGCAATGTGAGTCACAGGAATGAAAATGATAGGGTTTAAAAAAAGAGTGAGTTTTGAACAGGGAGAGATACCACTTGAAGACCTAGTAGACTCAGGCTATAAAAGAGGTTAGCCTCATAGAATTCCAAGATTTCAAAATTGCATAACCACACAAATAGTGGGCTTCTTACAGAGAGGGGATTTGGAAAAGGCAATTAGTGTTTGGAAAAAGTCCAGAATACATAATGCTATTGGATGATGGCAAGAAGTCCCCACGGAAATGTGTGTAAGTTTTATCACCCTAATAAGACTTCAATGTTACTGAAAGTTCTGACTCGAACATACTTTTTAGTCTATCTCCCCCCACTAGTGCTGAAAAAAGCGTTTTCACAGATTAGAATTCAAAACACACTTGCTGAATTAAACTCATCATGTTTTACATCATGCATTGGTTTGATACAACATACATCTAGCAGATTCTCAGTGTGTAAATCGTACCATTGGCATGAGGAAGGGACTGGAAACCTGCATTAACTTTTGCCAGCCACTAGGATACCATTCAGAAAATTACAGCTTCCGTGGCTGAAATGAGTTAATATCCTGCCAAATAGAAAGAAATGTGTTCTCTCCATGTTGCCAACAGATTAAGTTAAATGCAGTGGTGAAGACCACTGAACCCATTCAATCAGGATTATATTTGACCAAAGTTGCAATTTCATCAAAGGATACTGTAAACAAGAGCACAAGCAAAATTCCTATTAAACATAATTACAGGTATGCTTAGAAATAAAACTTAGATTATACAAAAGAGAGAATGTAAAGCTTGAGCTGAGTGTGTAATAACAGAAGCTTCAAATTTTAACCATGGAATTGTCTTCATCGAAGATATTTGATAGATTTACAAGATATTATTGAAGTCAAGTTTGGGTTCGAATATGTACCATAGTTAGTGTTCAAGAAGTATATACTATATGGATGCATATTTTTTGATTTTTTTCACAGATACATACTGCAAATCATGAAGCTTACTGCTTAGGGAGGGAGGTAAAAACCAATCTCATAAATTCATAAATATGTATAGTTACAAATTGTGAAAGGGTTACAGGGTTAGAAAGAGTTAGTATTGGGAGCCAAGTTACTTTATGTCAGGTTTCTGCTCTAGGCTTAAAGGGTAAGAAAGTAGAGTCTTGTCTTTTCAGATCACCATTATATTTTCGATCACAGCACGTGCCAGGCACACAGTATATTGGACTTCGGACTGAAAAATTTGAAGAGTAGGTAGGGATTAACCAGGTTAAATCCAGAGCTGGGGGTAGGAGCAGTTGAAGAAACTTCCAAGCCAAGGAAACATATGAAGGATTCCAAGATGGGAGGGAAATGATGCATTTGAGGAGACTTCAGAACACCAGAGTAGTTGGAAGAAAGAGAGCAAGGGGAAAAGCAGTAAGAGATGAAGTAGATCATGCTTGGCTTTACAGCTCATGTTAAAGATTTTGACCATTATCTTGAGAATAATGGGAAACGCCTGAATGTTTTTAAAGAGTAAGGAAGCATTATCAGATTTGCTTCTGTAAAAATACCACTCTAGTTGCAGGGCAGAAAATATGCGGATTTAAAGGTAACTAAATGGATGTGGTTAGGAAGCTATCGCAGGCAAGAGACGATGGTTGCTCAGACTAGGACAGTGGCAATGGGGATAAAGAGAAAGGAAGGAATTTGGGGACTGGTAAGTAAAACTGACTTGTTGCAGACAGTATTTTTGACAGTTATGAACAACACAACAAAGCTAACTTCCCTTAAAGAGCTTAGATTCTAGTCGGGAGAAAATGCAATACACATATAAAATATAACATCATAATAGATACTTAAAAGCACAAAAAAGAAAAACAGAAATACATAGAGAACAACAGGAGTAGGTGAGCCACTCCTTTAGACAGGATGCTCAAGAGAGAGCTTCTTTGAGGAGGTACTATTAAAATGAGAAGTGAATAAAGAATAAGATAGGGAATTCCCTGGTGGCCCAGTGGTTAAGACTCTGTGCTCCCAAAGCAAGGGGCCCGTGTTTGATCCCTAGTCAAGGAACTAGATCCCGCATGCCTCAACTAAGAGCCCGCATGCCCCAACTAAAGATCCTGCTGCAGCTAAAAGATCCTGCATGCCGTAGCAAAGACACCGCACGCAGCAATGAAGATCCCGTGTGCCGCAACTAAGACGCGGCGCAGCCAAATAAATAAATAAATATTTTAAAAAATAAATAAAGTGCCTTTATTAAAATAAATAAGTAAAGAGTAAGAGAGAGTCACGGAAAGCTCTAGAGGCAGGACATTCAGGGCAGAAGGAAAAGCAAATGCAAAGGTCCTCTGATAGAAATTATCTTGTTTTTTTCAAAGAATGGCAGGCAGGCCAGTGTAGTTGGAGCACAGCACAGAAGAAGGTTGGATGACATGTCGTAGAATTCACTGTGATAGGAAATACAGGAGGATAATGAGTTTAGAACAGAAAGCAATGGATGAAATTTTAGACATGTTGAGTTTAAGGCACCTTTGAAACATCTAAAAAGAGATTTTAAGTAGGCACAGTATGTATATGCAAAACTGGAGCTAAGAGAAGTCTGAGATCAAAATACCAATTTCAGAGCCCTTATCATACAGATGGTAAATTAAACTGTGGGTGTGAATTATACACCCTAGAGAGAATACACAGAAAACGGAAGGGAGCAAAGGATAGTCTTGAGGAATTTCAGCATTTAATGCCCAGGTAGAGGAAAATGAGCCTGTAAAGGAAAGGTGTGGCCCAAAAGGTAAAAGGGAGATCCACACAGCTGAAGTCAAGGAAGTATTTGAAGGAGAGCCGTCAAAAGTGTCAGCTGCTACTAAGAAGTGAAGTACATAAATAGATTTAGGGATAAGGATTTCAGCAGTGGTCTTAAAGGAGAACTAATTTGCTGAAGCAAAGAGAGAAAAGGCCAGATTATAATGGACTAAGGAGTGAATGGGAAGTGATGAAATGTTGCCACTTGGGTCGGCAAGTCTTGTGAGAATTTTGGATCTGAGGATAAAATTGAAAAAGGTAGAAGCTAGAAGAGAAATTGATTCTGAGACAGTGTTTTTGGGTTGGTTCTGTTTGGTGCTTTATTATGGCTTTGAAGAGAAAGATATTTAAGCATGTTTAAATGCTGAGAAGAAGCATCAGAATATATGACTAGAGAAATTAACGCAAAGGTCTTTTACTGATATCGAGTATAAATTTATTTTTTTCAGCCTTGTCATTGTCTAATAACTTTAGCAATTGTTTATACTGAGTATACACAAAATCTAGACAAAACTATATTTCATATATCACAAATCCTATTTGTTTTCATCATTGTCATGATTTAATTTTCTTCATCTTTTCAAAATATTCTAACAAAATAAGTGAAAAATGTTCACATTCAATGTGTACTATAACTATATATACATACATAATTATTATATATGTATAGTTTCTACTTCCTAGATTCTCTTTTTTTAGTAATTTCTTCATAATATTTAACATTATGTATTCATTTAATATGGTGAAATTTTATTTAAAGTTGCATTCATTTTGACTTTTTCTTTCCTTTTAAACCATTGAAAATTACAGAAAAAAAAAGGGAAAAAATTCTAAATATATTTCAGCCAGCAGTTTTCACCAAAGAAATTTGAACTAAAAACTATATCAGTTCATAGATATAGTCACTACATCTTCATAATGGTTTTTTGGTTAATATGACTAAAAATGAATAGCAAAATCAATGAGAAAGAAAATCTCATTCAGTTGGTTCTCAGCATTAAATGTGGTCTGAAAAGAGATAATATTAAAATATTTATTTATTTTGTTTTTCAAATGCTTTATTTCTGAATAGTAGCAGGATATTTTTACAAAAATATGTGAATTTCTATGAGGAAAATTGGTAATTTTTTATTGAAGTATAGTTGATTTACAATATTATATTAGTTTCAGATATACGGCATAATGATTCAATATTTTTATAGATTAAACTTCATTTAAAGTTATTACAAAATAATTGCTACGTTTCTCTGTGCTGTACCTATTTTATATCCTGTTATATCCAGTATATCCTGTTGCTTACCTATTTTATATGTAGTAGTTTGTCTCTCTTAATCACATACCCCTATCTTTCCCCTCCCCGCTTCCCTGCCCCCACTAGTAACCAGTAGTTTGTTTTCTATATCTGTGAGTGTTTGTTTTGTTACATCATTCATTTATTCTATTTTTTTATATTTCACATATCAGTAATAACAGAGTATTTGTCTTTCTCTGGCTTCACATGCTTCACTAAGAATAATACTGTTAAGAGAAGCCCGTGCACCACAACGAAGAGTAGCCCTTGCTCGCTGCAACTAAAGAAAGCCCGCATGTAGCAATGAAGACCCAACACAGCCAAAAATTCTAAAAAATAAAAAAATTAAAAAGAATAATACTGTTTAGGTCCATCCACGTTGTTGCAAATGGCAGATTTTCATGCTTTCTCATGACTAATGAAATATATGTGTGTGTGTGTCTGTGTGTGTGTGTGTGTGTGTGTGTATCAAACATCTTCATTAACCATTCATCTGTTGATGGAGACTTAGGTTGCTTCCATATCTTGGCTATTGTAAATAATGCTGCTATGAACATTGGGGTGCATGTTCATTTTGAATTACTGTTTTCATTTTTGAATATATACATAGGAGTAAAATTGCTGAATAATATAGTAGTTTTATTTTCAATTTTTTTAGAAGCCTCCATATAGTTTTCCATAGTGGCTGCACCAATTTATATTCCCACCAACAGTGTACAAGGGATCCCTTTTCTCCAAATCCACATTTGTTGTTTGTGGTCTTTTTGATGATAGCCATTCTGACAGGTGTGAGGTGCTATCTCACTGTGGTTTTCATTTGCATTTCTCTGATGATTAGCAATGTTCAGCATCTTTTCATATGCCTACTGGCCATCTGCATTTCCTCTTTGGAAAAATATCTATTCACTTTTTCTGCCCATTTTTAAATCAGGTTGTTTGCTTTTTTGATATTGAGTTGTATGGGTTATTTATATATGTTGGATATTAATCTGTTATTGGTCGTATCATTTGCAAATGTTTTCTCCCATTCAGTAGGCTGTGTTTTCGTTTTGTTGATGGTCTCCTTTGCTGTGAAAAACCTTTTAATTTAAATAGGTCTCATTTGTTTATTTTTGATTTTATTTCCTTTACTTCAGAAGGCAGATCCAAAAAAATATTGCTGTAATTTAGGTCAAAATGTGCTTTGCCTATGTTTTTCTCTAGGAGTTTTATGTTTTAAGGTCTTACATTTAGGTCTTCAATCCATTTTGAGCTTATTTTTGTATGTGGTGTTAGAGAATGTTCTAATTTCAGTCTTTTACATGTAGCTGTTCAGTCTTCCCAGCACCACTTATTGAAGAGACTGTCTTTTATCCATTGTATATCTTGCCTCCTTTGTCATAGATTAATTAACCATGAGTGCCTGGGTTTATTTCTGGTCTCTCTATTCTGTTCCATTGATCTATGTGTCCATTTTTGTGCCAGTACCATAATGTGTTGATCACTGTAGCTTTGTAGAATAGTCTGAAGTCAGGGAGCATGATGACCCCAGCTTTGTTCTTCTTTATCAAGACTGCTTTTTGGGGTCTTTTGTTGTTCCATATAAATTTTAGGATTATTTGTTCTAGTTCTGTGAAAACTGTTATGGGTATTTTGATAGGGATTACATTAAATCAGTAGATTGCTTTGGGTAGTATGGACATTTTAACAATATTAATTCTCTAATCAAAGAACACAGGATATCTTTCCATTTCTTTGTATCATTTTCAAGTTCCTTAATCAATATTTTATAGTTTTCAGCATATAGATCTTTCATAATGTTCAGATATTTAATATATTATGTTCAAATACCTACACCATCATTCAAAAACACCCCACAAAGAGTGTGTTATATGTATATTATTCCTGTGTAATAAGTATGTGACTTAGTATTAGCATTAATGATTTAATTTTCTCTCTTGCAAGGACAAAATGCAAGATAAGATTGAAAATACATATGATGCAATTCATTTTGAAACTTCACTGACAAGATAAGGAGTTTGAATTTGAGACTGTATCACAGTGAAAAACCTCTGAAATATTTGACCAGCAAAGAGAAGACATGATAAGGTGTGAGGTTGGCTGGCACCATTAAAGATTAATTCAATGTTCAATCATTCACTTAAGAAATATTTATTGAGTGTCTCCTACATACCAGACAAGGTTTAAAAAGGTGGCTCATGAGCCAAATGCCTGAAATACCTCTATTTCAAATCATGAAAGTCAAGTCAATCCTCTGCATTCTAATTTCTCTATCCAAAAAGAAATGCTATAGGTATTTCTTGAAAACATGCTATAAGACTGGGATTTAGCAGAAGTGGAAATAGCAGGGAGTAAATATAGTGCACTCAAAAACAAAGGAGTTAGTAAGGCACTGGAGATTCAAGAAGCAAATACATGACACAAGGACAACAAAGACTATGTTTGTCAAAGAAACTTGCCTGAGATTCTCAGTGATTATGTGTGTGTACTCGCAAACTCACACTGCCATTGCTTTGGTTCTGATAGCCATATCTGACCAATTCAGAAATTTATTCATGTATGCCTCTGATTGGCCAATGCTAAGTACTAGAAGTGCAACTGGATAATTGACCAGAGACATAACAGGGATTTCGAGGAGCCATGGCTTATATGCCTCACATTCTAAAAGCTAAAAAAGAATTGTCCTTGAAAAGACCAATCAAGAATGATAAATTTACAGAAGAGAATAAACCTCAGATTCACCAAACCAAAACATCATTGAGTAACTCTACCTACTGAGACTACTATGTGTCTGGCCTCAAGGCAAGAGCAAACCCCAAATGGTTTAATGTCTGATGCCAGAGAGTATAGGGAGAATTCACCACTTTCAGGTCTAACAATTTTCCTGAAATAAAACTGAGATAAATCTAAATTTGAAAGAATACATTTGGGCTTAGAGAAGGAATATAAATAATTTTTAAACTATGTGGATATAAACAGCAAGGGAGTAAAAATTTAACTAAGACTCTTAAAAAACCCACACATAAAATATTCTTCAGTTGTGGGACATCCTCTCCCAAGTCTGAACCTAGGCAATACACAGAGAACGATAAAGAAAGATTATCTGTCATTATATGCCACAGTGAAAATGCTCATGGCTTAAGGGTTCAAGATGGTGGAGTAGAAGGACATGCTCTCACTCCCTCTTTTGAGAACACCGGAATCACAACTAATTGCTGAACAATCATTGACAGGAAGACACTGGAACTCACCAAAAAAGATACCCCACATGCAAAGACAAAGGAGAAGCTGCAATGAGATGTTAGGAGGGGTGCTATCACAATAAAATCAAATTCCATAACTGCTGGGTGGGTGACTCACAAACAGGAGAATACTTATACCACAGAAGTCCATCCACTGGGGTGAAGGTTCTGAGCCACACATCAGGTGTCCCAACCTGGGGGCCTGGCAACAGGAGGAGGAATTCCTAGAGAATCAGACTTTGAAGGCTAGTGGGATTTGATTGCAGGACTTGGGCATGACTGGGGGAAATAGAGACTCCACTTTGGAGTGCACACACAAAGTAGAGTGCGCACCAGGACCCAGGGGAAGGAGCAGTGACCCCATAGTAGACTGAACCAGACCTACCTGCTAGTGTTGGAGGGTCTCCTGCAGAGGCAGGGGGTGGCTGTGTCTCACCGTGAGGAAAAGGACACTGGCAGAAGAAGTCCTTGGCATGAGCCCTCCCAGACTCCGCCACTAGCCCCACCGAAGAGCCGGGTAGGCTCCAGTGTTGGGTCACCTCAGGCCAAACAACCAACAGGGAGAGAACACAGCCCCACTCATCAGCCGACAAGCAGATTAAAGTTTTACTGGCCTCTGCCCACCAGAGCAACAGCCAGCATTAGACACCACCAGTCCCTCCCATCAAGAAACTTGCACAAGCCTCTTAGATAGCCTCATCCACCAGAGGGCAGACAGTAGAAGCAAGAAGAACTACAATCCTGCAGCCTATGGAACAAAAACCACATTCACAGAAAGACAGAGAAGATGAAAAGACAGAGGGCTATGTACCAGATGAAGGAACAAGATAAAACCTCAGAAAAACAACTAAATGAAATAGAAATAGGCAATCTTCCAGAAAAAGAATTCAGAATAATGATAGTGAAGATGATCCAGGAACTCGGAAAAAGAATGGAGGCAAAGCTTGAGAAGATGCAAGAAATGATTAACAAAGACCTAGAGAATTAAAGAACAAACAAACAGAGATGAACAATACAGTAACTGAAATGAAAACTACACTAGAAGGAATCAATAGCAGAATAACTGAGGCAGAAGAACGGATAAGTGACCTGGAAGACAGAATGGTGGAATTCACTGATGCGGAACAGAACAAAGAAAAAAGAATGAAAAGAAATTAACACAGCCTAAGAGACCTCTGGGACAACATTAAATGCAACAACATTCGCGTTAAAGGGGTCCCAGAAGGAAAACAGAGAGAGCAAGGACCCAAGAAAATATCTGAAGAGATTAGAGTCAAAAACTTCCCTAACATGGGAAAGGAAACAGCCACCCAAGTCCAGGAAGTGCAGAGAGTCCCATACAGGATAAACCCAAGGAGAAACACACCAAGATACATAGTAATCAAATTGGCAAACATTAAAAACAAAGAAAAATTATTGAAAGCAGCAAGGGAAAAATGACAAATAACATACAAGGGAACTCCCATAAGGTTAACAGATGATTTCTCAGCAGAAACTCTACAAGCCAGAAGGGAGTGGAATGATATACTTAAAGTGATGAAAGGGAAGAACCTATAACCAAGATTACTCTAACCACCAAGGATCTCATTCAGATTTGATGGAGAAATCAAAAGCTTTACAGACAAGCAAAAGCTAAGAGAATTCAGCACCACCAAAACAGCTCTACAACAAATGCTAAAGGAACTTCTCTAAGTAGGAAACACAAGAGAAGAAAGGGACCTACAATAACAAACCCAAAACAATTAAGAAAATGGTCATCGGAACATACATATTGATAATTACCTTAAACGTGAATGGATTAAATGCTCCAACCAAAAGACACAGGCTTGCTGAATGGATACAAAAACAAGACCCATATATATGCTATCTACAAGAGACCCACTTCAGACCTAGGGACACATACAGACTGAAAGTGAGGGGATGGAAAAAGATATTCCATGCAAATGGAAATCAAAAGAAAGCTGGAGTAGCAATACTCATATCACATAAAATAGACTTTAAAATAAAGAATGTTACAAGAGACAATGAAGGACACTATGTAATGATCAAGGGATCAATCCAAGAAGAAGATATAACAATTCTAAACATATATGCACCCAACATAGAAGCACCTCAATACATAAGACAACTGCTAACAGTTCTAAATGAGGAAATCGACAGTAACACAATATAGTGGGGGACTTTAACACCTCACTTACACCAATGGACAGATCATCCAAACAGAAAATTAATAAGGAAACGCAAGATTTAAATGACACAAGTGCGCACAGAACATTCTCCAGCATAGATCACATCTTGGGTCACAAATCAAGCCTCAGTAAATTTAAGAAAATTGAAATCATATGAACCATCTTTTCTGACCACAACGCTATGAGATTAGAAATCAATTACATGGAAAAAAATGTAAAAAACACAAACACATGGAGGCTAAGCAGTACGTTACTAAATAACCAAGAGATCACTGAAACATTCAAAGAGGAAATCAAAAAATACCTAGAGACAAATGACAATGAAAACATGATGATCCAAAACCTATGCGATGCAGCAAAAGCAGTTCTAAGAGGGAAGTGTATAGCTATACAAGCCTACCTCAAGAAACAATAAAAATCTCAAACAATCTAACCTAACACCTAAAGGAACTCGAGAAAGAAGAACAAACAAAACCCAAAGTTAGCAGAAGGAAAGAAATCATAAAGATCAGAGCAGAAATAAATGAAATAGAAACAAAGAAAACAATAGCAAAGATCAATAAAACTAAAAGCTGGTTCTTTGAGAAGATAAACAAAATTGATAAACCATTAGCCAGATTCATCAAGAAAATGAGGGAGAGGACTCAAATCAATGAAATTAGAAATGAAAAAGGATAAGTTGCAACAGACACCGCACAAATACAAAGCATCCTAAGAGACTACTACAAGCAACTCTATGCCAATAAAATGCACAACCTGGGAGAAATGGACAAATTCTTAGAAAGGTATAACCTTCCAAGACTGAACCGGGAAGAAACAGAAAATATGAACAGACCAATCACAAGGAATGAAATTGAATCTGTGATTAAAAATTTTCCAACAAACAAAAGTCCAGAACCAGATGGCTTCACAGGTAAATTCTATCAAACATTTAGAGAAGAGCTAACACCCATCCTTCTCAAACTCTTCAAAAAACTGCAGAGGAAGGAACACTCCCAAATTCATTCTACGAGGCCACCATCACCCTGACAACAAAACCAGACAAAGATACTATAAAAAAAAAAAAAGAAAATTACACACCAATATCACTGATGAATGTACATGCAAAAATCCTCAACAAAATACTAGCAAACAGAATCCAACAACACATGAAAAAGATCATACACCATGATCACGTGGGATTTATCCCAGAGATGCAAGGATTCTTCAGTATACGCAAATCAATCAATGTGATACACCATATTAACAAATTGAAGAATAAAAACCACATGATCATCTCAATAGATGCAGAAAGAGCTTTTGACAAAATTCAACACCCATTTATGATAAAAACTCTTCAGGAAGTGGGCATAGAGGGAACCTACTTCAACATAATAAAGGCCATATATGACAAACCCACAGCAAACTTCATTCTCAATGGGGAAAAACTAAAAGCATTTCCTCTAAGATCAGGAACAAGACAAGGATGTCCACTCTCACCACTATTATTCAACACAGTTTTGTAAGTCCTAGCCATGACAATCAGAGAAGAAAAAGAAATAAAAGGAATACAAATTGGAAAAGAAGAAGTAAAACTGTCACTGTTTGCAGATAACATGATATTATACATAGAGAATCCTAAAGATGCCACCAGAAAACTACTAGAGCTAATCAATGAATTGGGTAAAGTTGCAGGATACAAAATTAATGCACAGAAATCTCTTGCATTCCTATACACTAATGCTGAAAACTCTGAAAGAGAAATTAAGGAAACACTCCCATTTACCATTGCAACAAAAAGAATACCTAGGAATAAACCTACCTAGGAAGCCAAAGACCTGTATGCAGAAAACTATAAGACACTGATGAAAGAAATTAAAGATGATACCAACAGATGGCGAGATATACCATGATCTTGGATTGGAAGAATCAATAGTGTGAAAATGACTATAGTACCCAAAGCAATCTACAGATTCAATGCAATCCCTAACAAATTACCAATGACATTTTTTACAGAACTAGAACAAAAAAATCTTAAAATTTGTATGGAGACACAAAAGACCTCAAATAGCCAAAGCAGTCTTGAGGGAAAAAAATGGAGCTGGAGGAATCAGACTCCCTGACTTCAGACTATACTACAAAGCTACAAAAATCAAGACAATATGGTACTGGCACAAAAACAGAAATATAGATCAATGGAACAGGATAGAAGGCCCAGAGATAAACCCACGCACCTATGGTCAACTAATCTATGACAAAGGAGGCAAGGATATACAATGGAGAAAAGACAGTCTCTTCAATAAGTGGTGCTGGGAGAACTGGACAGCTACATGTAAAAGAATGAAATGAGAACACTCCCTAACACCATACACAAAAATAAACTCAAAATGGATTACAGACCTAAATGTAAGACCGGGCACTATATATCCCTTAGAGGAAAACATAGGAAGAACACTCTTTGACATAAATCACAGCAAGATCTTTTTTGATCCACTTCCTAGAGTAATGGAAATAAAAATAAACAAATGGGGCCTAATGAAACTTAAAAGATTTTGCAGAGCAAAGGAAACCATAAACAAGACAAAAAGACAATCCTCAGACTGGGAGAAAATATTTGCAAATGAATCATTGGACAAAGGATTAATCTCCAAAATATATAAACAGCTCATTCAGCTCAATATTAAAAAAACAAACAACCCAATCCAAAAAAGGGCAGAAGACCTAAATAGACATTTCTCCATAGAAGACATACAGATGGCCAAGAAGTACGTGAAAAGCTGCTGAACATCATTAATTATTAGAGAAATGCAAATCAATACTACAATGAGGTATCACCTCACATCAGTTAGAATGGGCATCTTCAGAAAATCTACCAACAATTGCTGGAGAGGGTGTGGAGTAAAGGGATCCCTCTTGCACTGTTGGTGGGAATGTAAATTGGTACAGCCACTATGGAGAACAGTATAGAGGTTCGTTAAAGAACTAAAAATAGAATTACCATATGACCCAGCAATCCCACTACTGAGCATATACCCAGAGAAAACCATAATTCAAAAAGACACATGCACCCCAGTGTTCACTGCAGCCCTGTTTACAATAGCCAGGTCATGGAAGCAACCTAAATGTCCATCGACAGTTGAATGGATAAAGAAAATGTGGTATGTATATACAATGGAATATTACTCAGCCACAAAAAGGACAGAAATTGGGTCATTTATAGAGATGTGGATGCATCTGAAGTAAGTCAGAAAGAGAATAACAAAAATCGTATATTAACACATATTATGTGGAACCTAGAAAATGGGACAGATGAACCAGTTTGCAGTGCAGAAGTTGAGACACAGATGTAGAGAACAAACGTATGGACACCTGGGGGGAAAGACACGGGGGGTTGGAGGTGGTGGTATGATGAACTGGGTGATTGGGATTGACATGTATACACTGATGTGTATAAAATGGATGACTGGGCTTCCCTGGTGGCGCAGTGGTTCAGAGTCCACCTGCCGATGCAGGGGACACGGGTTCGTGCCCCGGTCCAGGAGGATCCCATGTGCCGCATAGCGGCTGGGCCCGTGAGCCATGGCCGCTGAGCCTGCGCGTCCGGAGCCTGTGCTCCACAGTGGGAGAGGCCACAACAGTGAGAGGCCCGTGTACAAAAAAAAAAAAAAAAAAAAAAAAAATGGATGACTAAGAAGAAAATAAATAATTAAATAAACATTTTAAAAAATGTTCATGGCTTCAAAGTATTTTATGAAGATTTCTAAAGATTTGAACTGCTTGTCACAGTGCTGACATGAAGTCATTCAAATGTTCTTCTGTAGTAATGAATACTGGCACAATTTAAGCACAAAACAATGAACTGACAGAGCTGATATTTCTCTACACACTTCCTGTTAATCATTATTCACCAGTTATATATATATATTTATAACTCACCAGTCCAAAAGAATGCAAGCATACCCACAGACACTGGTGATTAATGATAAGTTCAGATATGTGTAAGGCTAGAGAGCAAATGATTAACCACTTCATCATTGCCCCACTGATTTTGAGAACAATGTCGGTATGCAGGATTGTCTGAAAACAAACAGACTAACATATCATCCGTTGGTTTCAGGCAAGCTGCGGCCCTGATGACTGATTTTTTAAAAAAGGTATCAGGTCTAACAAGTGACCTCTGAGGACTCAGTTACTGTGAGCTACAGTCTAATTCCCAGAGTGATCCAAATCAGGGAAGTGCCTCAACAGTTGGGTAGTCTCCAGTGACATGAGTTGATTCTAAAGAGTATACGAAGTGCCTGACCTCAGACAACGACTCTTGTTTATAATCTAAGTAATGCAGACATGACAGTTTCTGATGTCGGTGTGTAAGCAAAAAAAGAAAATGAAGCTTATTTTAAATGTACTGAGGTATAAGACTAAAAAAACAAAAACACAGCACATTTTATGTCTATGGAATTCTAAAAGTTCAAGTGCACTCTATGAGAACTTTATCATTCTTCCATAACCAATATGCATCTGTCTTTGAAATAATCCCATATATTCATGATACTTTCTCACATGACACTTTTGTGCTATATGCTGTGTATTTTTATAAAAATTTTCCCTAAAATATATAACACATGATTTTTCACTTTCTTCCAAGGCTCTACTCTGTCCAAAAAGTCAGATTTTATATATCTCTTAGTTGTTTTTAAAGTTTAAAGCTCTTTATCATACAAATAGTTCATTGTAATAGGTTGCCATCCTCCAAGACTGGAGGATTTTAAGAACTTTCTTCAAAATACTTGTGAAATGCTTGGGATTAACAATGATACCTTCAGACAACAGGCAGAGTTAAAAAGGCATAGAAATAATTTTATTTATGTTTTTATTTCTGTATATGCTGCCACCTGGGAGCCCTAGCAGAATAAAAGGGGTTATAGAAATATAATTTATTAATAAAGATTTGTTTCATAACTATTTACAGAAAAAAGGGAAAAGGAACGGATCTGTGAAAAGCTATAAAATTTCCTGAGAAGGTGACTCACTGATGATGTTAAATGTTCACGACAAGAACAAAAGGACAGCTCTTATAATTGTTCTTATGACCAAAGAACCTCATTGGTAGCTCACAGCCACGGGTGACAGCTTCTTCAGAGCAGACTACATAATTTCCCATAGTACAAGTTCCCCAAAGTTTCTGCCTTACCCAGCAAACAAGTGCAGATTACCACAGGCCCTTATCTCCTAATGCCTTACTATCCCCTTCACCCCTTACTCATACAATTCCTTTTGGGAAAAAAAAGGCTATCTGATACAAGGATGACTTAGAAATAGTAATCTGAACTTCAGAAACTCATTTATTTGAATAAGTCATGCAAGGACCAGGAAATACTTATTTTTTACCATATCAGAAGTAAGTCAGACCTTTGCTGAAGTAGAGTGTTCAGACTAAAAATGATATGAGGAAGGTCTCATTGGTCCACAGATGAATGGCTAAAATGCAAAAAATACTTCCTGTGGGAAAAATTTAAAAGACTTTTGGTGTTCAGCTGAGAGAAGAAAATGTTAAGAATTTGGCAAATTTAAGCATAGAAATCATTTTAATTTCTGGGAGAGGGAAGGGGCGTTGCTGACTAATTTTTCTTAACTTCATGGTATTAAATTAGAGGCATGTTTCTCAACCCTGGCAGCACATCAGACTGCCAGGGAGATTTAAAACACCCCTGCCCTAAAGCCCATTCCCATAGACTTACCATAATTCTGTGAAAATGAGAAGTGCTCAGGCATCTACAGTTTTTAAAATCTCTCTAGATGTTTCCAATGTGTAGATAAGGCTGAGAACCAATGAATTAGAGAATATTTACATAGTTGAAACCAGCTGATATTTTTAGGGAATTAAGGAAGACATTTTAGACCAGTTTTCTTAAACCCAGGTCATCTACTAGCCTCAAATTCATCTGAAGAGCTGTTTAGAAATACACAGGACAGGCCCACTTTCCCACACCTCTCATCTAAACCCATAACATAACATTTTGACAAAGACTCTCTCTTTAACTAAACATCAGTCAGGCTCCTCTGAGCCCTCTTTTATTTTTGAACCCCTTTCAAGCCCTAGGCCTTGACCTTGGCCTCTGCTGGGTCTGCATAGCCCAATTTTACCAGGAATCCTGTTTAGCCAGTTCAGAGAATCTGCCCATGTTTAATATCTGATCACCCTTGCTCTCTGATCACCCCCGCCTGCCTTCAGTAAGAATCCACTTAGGTCAGTTTAGCAAGAAGTTCCCCTATATTTGATGTCTCCTCTTAGTAATTTTCTATCCACCACTTCTCCCAACTAACCTACTCTTTGGCTAAAAAATCCCCACTTGTTCTTGTATTTGAAGTTGAGTTTCATCTCTCTCTCCCCTATTGCGATAGTCTTGACACCTATCAAGACAGTCGAATAAAGTTTCCTTGCCACTTCAGCAAGTGTCAGAATGTCTTTTTTCTTTAACACATGACATTCGAGGGCTTCCTCCTCCTACGCCCAAATTGGGAACCACTCCAGGAGACCACTGAGGTGACACCACTCTAAAATGGGCTACCACTCGAGCATTATGAACTTCAGCTTCAGGTCCCAAGGGAAGAGTGCAGTAGAAAACTGTGTATATAAAGAAAGGATATGTGATTTTCTCCTCAGAAAAGATAAGCTGAATACATGCGGCTCAGCAGTAAATATTGTAGAAATAAAATCCCTTTGGGGTAACAGAAATGCAGAACTTTAAAAATGTATAAATGGTTTGATTGATGGTTTTGTTAGTAACAAGGTATGTAATAAAGAGAGAAAAAAAAGAGGCAACAAAACAAGAAAAAGAAATACAAGCCACCACTTTTAAGAAGATACAATTTCAGAAAGGGAAAGGAATATTAAAGCTCAGTTCCAAATCCAGAATATGATCTGTGGAGAGGAAGCCAGGTGACAGATTCATGAATCAGGACATACAGGTACTAACAGCTTTAATGAAAATGGATTACCCAACTTTAAATATATTAACGATTGACTTTGAAATTTAAGATGCAACCAAGCTAAACCACTAAATACATTCACCTCTGTGACAGACGTTAGCTAGTGTTGCATTCTTCCCATATGATGCACATATAATACATGGAAAATCACTTTATTCTGTTTTTCGTATAAAATAACATTAAAATGCATTAAACATTTTTGGATTTTCAAGAATAAAATAGAGAAGGTGACTTTCTATCCTTATGAAATTAATGTGCCTGAAAGCTGGAGACTTAACCAGATAACCTTGCAAGGTTTCTTCCATTTCTAAACCTATCTTCTTTAGTTCGTAAGCAAGTTTATGGAAAATCTATGTTTAGGCTTATTTTATAGTTGGAAAACTAGAGGAAGTAATGGCAAATGGACTTCCCAAGGTGATAGAGAGGATGTCTCTCTAAGTTAAAATTATCACTTACAGTCACTTAATTGCTCAACTAATTACTGAGCCTGCTGTTAAAAGCACTAAGTTATACTATGAATATAAAGTTTGATGCACATTTCTTCTGATATCAAAAGAATTACATCAAATAGAAAGCCTGCTCTACTTTTTATGGGTATTTAGAATTGAATGTTGCATCAATTACATGTGGTTTTGAGAAATATGCTGCCCACAATATGTAGGATAACTTGTACTGGACTAATGGACATAAGTGTGAATTTCTTGATCTTTGATCTTTATGTGCCATTCAAATTCTATTTAGGACACATTAAATATACAGAATATACCTGCATCAAGGTAAACCAAGAGCCCTGGAATACCAAAACACATGGTTATTACATTCATTAGATGGAAAAAGTGGACAGAGCTACATTTTATTAAACAGATGGTGCGACAATTTGAAATTTTGAAAGCACACTTAAAACATACATTCATTCAAGAAATATAATTGAGTGCTTCCTCTATGCCAGGCACCAGATGGGAACGTGCAAGAAGACAACTGTGAGCTGAGAAGTGATTCAATCTGACTTGTGTTTCAGCAAGGATCACTCTGATTACTGGCTTGTGAATAGGTTTTAGGGGGTAATATGAGCTAAACTGTATCCCCCTGAAATCCATATGTTGCAATCCTAATTCCCTGAAGGGAAGAAGAATTTGCCACCCCAAAATATTCTTCTCTGGCATGTTATTTTGTGCTGATTATTTTAAGAAATAGCAGACACAGGAGCTCTGAGTAGAAGTTACCCTTTTGCAAGAGAAATTTATATTTATATGGGAAATCTCTGTTTATAAGGGTTTAATTCAATCCCTATCAAATTACCCATGACATTTTTCACAGAACTAGAACAAATAATCCTAAAATTTATATGGAATGATAAAAGACCCAGAATTGCCAAAGCAATCCTGAGGAAAAAGAACTAAGCTGGAGGCATAACCTTCCCAGACTTCAGACAGTACTACAAAGCTATAGTAATCAAAGTAGCATGGTATTGGCATAAAAACAGACACATGGATCAATAGAACAGAACAGCGAGCCCAGAAATAAACCCATACACCTACGGTCAATTCTCAAGAAAGGAGACAAGAATACATAATGGGGGAAAAGACAGTCTCTTCAGCAAGTGGTGTTGGGGAAGTTGGACAGCTGCATGTAAATCAATGAAGTTAGAACATTCCCTCACACCATGCACAGAAATAAACTCAAAACAGCTTAAGGGCTTAAATATAAGGAATGACACCATAAAACTCCTGGAAGAGAACATAGGCAAAACATTCTCTGACATAAATCGTAGCAATATTTTCTTAGGTCAGTCTCCTAAGGAAATAGAAATAAAAGCAAAAATAAACAAATGGAACCTAATCAAACTTATTTGCTTTTTCACAGCAAAGAAAACCATTAACAAAATGAAAAGACAACCTACAGAATGGGAGAAAATGTTTGCAAACAATGTGACTAACAAGGATTTAATTTCCAAAATATACAAATAGCTCATACAACTCAATAACCAAAAAAAAAAAAAAAAAAATCAAAAAATGGGCAGAAGACCTATATAGACATTTCTCCAAAGAAGACATACAGATGGCCAATAGGCACATGATAAGATGCTTAACATCACTGATTATTAGGGCAATGCAAATCAAAACTATAATGAGGTATCACCTCACACCTGTCAGAATACCCATCATCAAAAACTCTACAACTAATAAATGCAGGAAAGGGTATGGAGGAAAGGGAACCCTCTTAAACTGTTGGTGGGAATGTAAATTGGTGCAGCCACTATGGAAAACAGTACGGAGGTTCCTTAAAAAACTAAAAATAGAGTTGCCATATAATCCAGCAATCCCACTCCTGGGCATATAGCTGAAGAAAACTCTAATTTGAAAAGATACCTGCACCCAATGTTCATTACAGCACTATTTACAATAGCCAAGACATGAAAGCAACCTAAATGTCCACTGACAGATGAAGGGATAAAGAAGATATGGTATATATATATATATATATATATATGAATTTTCTATATGAATATTATATATAATATATGAAATTCATATATATGTGACTATTACTCAGCCATGAAAAAGAATGAAATAATGCCATCTGCAGCAACACGGATGGACCTAGAGACTGTCATACTGAGTGAAGTAACTCAGACAAAGAGAAATATCGTATGATATTGCTCATATGTGGAACCTAAAAAAAAAATGATACAAATGAACTTATTACCAAAAACAGAAACAGACTCACAGACCTAGAGAACAAATTTATGGTTACCAAGGGGTAAGGGTGGGAGTTAGGGAGTTTGGGATTCGCATGTACACACTGCTATATTTAAAATGGATAACCGGGCTTGCCTGGTGGTGCAGTGGTTAAGAATCCACCTGCCAGTGCAGGGGACACAGGGTCAAGCCCTGGTCCAGGAAGATGCCACATGCCGCAGAGCAACTAAGCCTGTGCGCCACAACTACTGAGCCTGTGCTCTAGAGCCCATGAGCCACAACTACTGAGCCCACGAGCCCAACTACTGAAGCCCACGCACCTAGAGCCCGTGCTCTGCAACAAGAGAAGCCACCCCAATGAGAAGTCTGCACACCCCACCAAAGAGTAGCCCCCGCTGGCCGCAACTAGAGAAAGCCCATGCGTAGCAATGAAGACCCAACACAGCCAAAAATTAATTAATTAATTAAAAATAAAATAAAATGGATAACCAACAAGGACCTACTGTATAGCACAGGGAACTCTGCTCAATATTATGTAAAAACCTAATCGGGAAAATAATTTGAAAAAGAATAGACACATGTACATGTATAACTGAATCAACTAAACAAAAAAAGAATGAAATAATGCCATTTGCAGCAACATGCTTGGACCTAGAGATTATCATACTGAGTGAAGTAAGTCAGACAGAGAAAGACAAATATCATATGATATCATTTATATGTGGAATCTAAAAAAATGATACAAATGAATTTATTTACAAAACAGAAACAGACTCACAGACATAGAAGACAAATTTATGGTTACCAAAGGGGAAGGATAAATTAGGAATCTGGATTAGAAAACAATAAATAATAAGGATGTCTCTCTCTCTGTACCAGGAAGAGAAGGATGACTATATCTCTACAAACTCTTATCTCAGTGGAGAAGGCAAGGACTTAGACCTGCATAACAGCCTTGTTACTTGTTACTGTGCATTTCCTCCCATAAGTGGTCTTTCCCCATTCCCCCCACCATCTTTCTTTTGTCATTACTGAAGGTGGTATTTAAGGTAATGGTTTGGGCCACTTGGGGGAGTTACTCAGTTTTCCTGGGTATCTCCCATGTAAACAGGAGGTATACATGTTATTAAACTTCTGTTTGTTTTTCTCCAGTTAATCTTTTATTAAGGTGGGAGGGGGTTTCAGCCAAGGCCTAGAAGGGTAGAGGGAAAATTATTTTTCCTCTCCTGCACCCCAGTACCTCAGAATATGACTGTATTTGATGACGGGGTAATGAACGAGTCAAGTAAGGTAAATGAGGTCATATTGGTGGACCCTGCTCCAATATGACTAGTGTCCTTATAAGGAGAGATTAGGCACCAACACTCACAGAAGAACACGGGCAGAGGAAAGCCCATGCAAAGACAGAGGGGAAAACTGGCTATCTAAAGGCCAAGGAAAAAGGCCTCAGAAGAAATCAACCCTGCAGACATCTGGATCTTACATGTCTAGCCTCCGGAATGTGAGAAAATAAATTTCTTTTGTTTAAGCCACCCAGTCAGTGGTACTTGGTTATGGCAGCCCTAAACTAATTCAGGGAGCAACCCAGTGAAGGGACAGAAAAGCGAAACTGTCTAGGTATTCTAAAACTGAAAGAGTAAATTTGAATTGAGAATATGGTTTTCTTTCCATCATTTCCCTCAGTTAAAATTCTTTAAATTAAACAGTGATTATACTGCAGAGATGCAGCATACTGTCTAAACATACAAAATAATAGCAAAGACTCTGTTATGATTATTTTCTTGATCTGATGTATTTTGTTTATGGGATTAAAGTTTTCCATATAATAAACATAACAAATGTTTTTGAGTAAAATTTTAAAACCAAGGGAAGAAAATGAGTGGAAACAAAAGCCCTGCGACAGAGAACTACAACAAGTTTCAAAGAAAAAGTATAGAAATGTAATTTCTGAGTAGGTCTTTCAAGCACCATGCCCCAGACACTGTCAGTACAGTTGTAGCTGGCAGTGTTAGGTTATCATTATTCTCATCTTTGCTACTTCAGAATCTACGCTACATCTAAGGCCATGTCGTTTATTAATTTAAGAGGTCAATGGAATACTGCAAAGAATAACTGTCCCAGCAGTTCGTATGACTCCCAATTCTCTCTCTTACCTTGATTTGGGCTTAGCTTTTATCCATGATCTTTTGAATTAGGAGTTTAAAAATTGGGGTTATAAGGAGAAGGACTGGGAAAGTGGGCCCCAGAATGACTCTTCTCTTTGAAGAACCGAAAACTCAAAATTTGAGTCTCCTTTCTCATTATTCACATTCCTCCCAAATCAACTAATAAGGAAGAAAGGGGGTGAGGAAGACATCTCCCACACAGCTGGTTATATGTTGATAAATAAATCCAATTTTTCTCGCATGCCAGAATGTGACCACTGGGGATCTTCCTAGTAACACATTAACCAACTCTGTCCTTATTGAAACAAGGCAATGAATAACAAGGGAGGCCTTTAGCTCTAATCTGAAGCCATAAAACAAACTGTATGAGGCATGATAATTCAATAGGAAGGAGATTACTGACCCTTCACAGACTGGCAGCTCTTTAAATTAAGATGACTCCTAAGAGAAAAGGTGAGGTTTTTACAGGTCAGGCAGCAGGCTGTCTCGTTAAAATTAAAGTTGAATATTAGTCCACTGAGTTTTTAAGAAAAACGAAGAAAATATAAATAAGGAAGAACAGAATTCTTAGAGTAGTACAGTGGAGTATCACAAAATCAGACAGACTTATGTATGAAGCTGAGCTCAATCACTCTTCAATTGTCAGACAATGGTAAATTAACATTTTTGAGCCTCTGTTCCCTCAGTGGATAACATCCACCTCTCAGAGAGATCATGAAGATAAAATAATACAACATATGTAAAGTGTCTAGTATAACGCCTGGCACATAGAAGATACAGTAAATATTTTATTTCTTCCCTCCTCCCTTTACTATGAATCTATTTATAGCATTGTCTGTTATCAACTAATATTTATTGAAAAATATGAAAGCAAGACACACTTTTAAGTTTGTCAAGGTGTTCTCCAAACTCTGCCTTAGGAGGTCAGAGTGACCTGACAAAGACTTCTAATAAATACACTTTCTTCTTCCCACTCCACCTTCCTCACTGTTTCTGTCTTTCCTATTTGCTATTGTAGTTTTCTAGAGTAGGAGAACTGGGTCATTCTAGTGGCTGGTAAGAAAGTATGGAAGAAAAAAGAAATGTTAGTGATAATATTTGAAACATCGATATTAATTTCACAAGAAATATGCCTAATAGTCAGCTGAACATCAAAATGAAACATAAACTGAATGACAGTATTTCTAGCTTATATATTTTTCTTCTATGGTGACCCTTCTGAAAAATTCTAAAGAGACAATTTTATATGTATGTTGCCAGTCCCCAGGGCTGGGCCTTATAGACTGTAGGTTATCAGAAATTATTTCACATGAAACCAAAATTGAGATCAGCAGGAATAAAGTGAATTAAAATAGATGTACTCCCAAATTTCAGGGGACCTATATTTTGATTTAGGCAAAGCACCTAACATAAGCTCAATGAACAAATAATGACATGTTGAAAAATGCCAAAATGAAAAATAGCTTGGGAAAGAATAAACACTAAAATTCCACCAAGTTTTAAGTCTTGTAGAAGATAAGGTTAAATCTTACCACTGGAGTAGGAATGAGGAAGAAAAGACTATGCAAGTACGAAGAATAAAAGAATGGAACTGGGAGAGAGAAAAGTACAAGCGAGGGCAGCCTGTAACAGAAGGCAAAATGCATGGAAATAAAAATGTCAAAAAAGATGAGCTAGGTAGGAAAGAATCCACTGGGTAATTTGGAATTGGGGCTGGCAACAAACATAAGTGGAAGACTTTTTGAAGCTTACAGCAGTATGGTCACTATTCTGAGGGAAGAAACTATTATTGAGAATGAGAAGGAGACATTAATCTCAGGAAGTTACTACGGTTGTGCCAGGGGTACCAGTCTGAAGATCAACAAGAATTCCTGACATTCCATCATCTCTTGGCAATAAGGAAACAGAATCATGACCTCAATAGAAATAGGAGAGTATCCAAGGATATGTTGGTCACTGTTTTACATGAAGTTGACTTCTAGGGATGGCTACATAATTTGCAGGGCCTAGTACAAAATGAAACTTTGTGGTGCTGGGAACAGGGAAGTTGGTTTTTCCTTCCGCTGGGCCTGCAGCCCCAGGCCACAGCAGATTGGTGTACCCCAACATATTGCAATTTTCATTCTGTGCTGCACTTGGTACCTGGATGGGGAATGGGAAAGGCTCTGTTCTAGTCAAGGGCTGCTATGACAAATTACCACAGACTAAATGGTTTAAACAACAAGTATGGGATTCCCTGGTGGCGCAGTGGTTAAGAATCCACCTGCCAATGCATGGGTTCGATCCCTGGTCCGGGAAGATCCTACAGGCCACGGAGCAACTAAGCCCATGCACCACAACTACTGAGCCTGCACTCTAGAGCCCGCGAGCCACAACTATTGAAACCCACACATCACAACTACTGAGCCCGCGTGCTGCAACTACTGAAGCCTGCATGCCTGGAGACCGTGGTCCGCAACAAGAGAAGCCACCACAATGAGAAGTCCATACACCACAACAAAGAGTAGCCCCCACTCACCACAACTAGAGAAAGCCCATGTGCAGCAACGAAGACCCAAAGCAGCCAAAAATAAAAATAAATAAAAATAAAATAAAAGTTAAAAAAAAACATAAAGTACATACTAAAAATAACAACAACAACAAATATTTATTTTTTTACAGTTCTGGAGGATGGAAGTCTGAGATCAGGAAGCCAGTAAGGTCAAGTTCTTGATGAGTGCCCTCTTCATAGTTTACAGAAGGCTGTCTTCCTGCTGCATCCTCACATGATAGAAAGAGAACTAGGTAGCTCCTGGTCTCTTCTTATTAAGGGTACTAATTCCATTCATGAGGACTCCACCCTCATGACCTAATTACCTCCCAAAGGCCCCACCTTAAAATGCCATCACCTTAGGGCTTCAACATAAGAATTTTGAGTAACACAAACATTTAGTCCATTGCAGGCCCCCTGCCAAGTTGCCTGCAGAATACAGAAAGGCACTGCCAGCCTGGGACACAGGTGGTCCCACTCTAGCCCACTCTTTAGCCCACTCTAAGACACCAGGAAGCATTTGCCGAACCCCTACCTTCCCCATACCAATGCCCAAGTCCCTCACAGAAGCAGAGGGCAACAGAAGAATGCAGACATCTCCCACCAACAAGACCCAGAGGGCAGCAGTCTTGGTGAGGTAGGGAATGGGAAGGCCAAATGTAGCCCAGAGCACCTACTGGCCAGGATCAGGAGGCCAAGCACCTATTCCAGGGGGTGAGGAGGCAGAGAAAGGGGATCACACTTGAGTCAAGGATCCAAGGCTCCAAGGCTCAGAGCTCCTGGCCCGCTCTATCGTTGCATTGAACTTCATTTACAAAACACAAATTCGAAAATAAAATGATTAAGCATTTTAAAACTGCAGCCATGGAGCATTAAACCCCAAGCACAAGATGCTCCTGAGCATGGGGCCCTGAGCAACTGCACTGGTCCTCTGCTGTAAAGCCCAGCCTGCTTGTCACATTCTCCTTGGTGCAGGAACCAGATGCCTGATCATAATCCAATTTGTTTCTAACTCCTTCTAATCTAGAGTAATTATTTCAATCTCCATCCTCCCTTGCATTTATCCATTTCCATTCCCTAATAATGCATTTTTTATCATTTGCCTTGATCCCTTTCAATTGTTTATGAAAAATCTGAAATATCTATAAAATTTTTAAAAGAACTCTTTTTATTTATATAGATAGATACATAGATTTATTTATAAATATATAAATCCATGAGTAAACCTGTGAGGTGGCTACTATTAATTAAAGTAACTAAGCCATGCCCTGGCAAATGTCAATGCTTGGGTTTGAACCTAGGCTACTGACATCTGTCTCTGAGCCTTTAACCAGAATAGTAATAGCTAATCCTACTGAATACTTACCCTGTGTTAGGCAGAGTGCTTTCTTTGACCCTATGACAAAGAACATGGATTTTTTTTCTTTTTAAAATGAATTATTTTTCATCATTGTTCATATTATGAAATCATACACTTACACAGTGATAGAATCACTCCAGTTCTATCCGCTATCTTCATGGAATTCCTCAAAATGAGGTTTTGTTTTCTAATCAATTTTGATTTCATTCCTTCAAAAATATAATTTCTATCACTGCAATGATATCTTTGGCAGGAAGGAAGATGGATTGACATGCTCAAGTTATGGTCTTGGACCTCCAACTACTTAATTTTAATGTTAACTGGCATAACACCTGGACTTAAATCAGTGCCCCTTTCACATTTGAGTTTCATAGTTGCCACAAAATCCCTATCAAAATTTTCTGTTTCAGACAGGGAATGAGATCTAGTTATGACTGTGATTAAAATATTAGATTTAATTTATTATGTTGGAAAAAAAAAGCTTGAAAGTTTGCACAGCGAAGAAAACATAAACAAAATGAAAAGGCCACCTACTGAATGGGAGAGGATATTTCCAAATGACATATCCAACAATGGGTTAATAACCAAGTTATATACAGAACTCATACAACTCAACATGAAAAAAACAACCTGATTAAGAAATGGGCAGAAGACCGTAATAGACATTTTTCCAAAGAAGATCTACATATGGCCAACAGGCACATGAAAAGGTGCTCAACATCACTAATCATCAGGGAAATGCAAATCAAAACCACAATGAGCTATCACCTCACACCTGTCAGAATACCCATCATCAAAAATACAACAAATAACAAGGGTTGGTGAGAATGTGGAAAAAAGGGAACCCCTGTGCACTGTTGGTGGGAATATAAATTGGTGCAGCCATTATGGAAAACAGCATGAAGATTCCTAAAAAACTAAAAACAGAACTACCATATGATCCAACAATTCCACTCCTGGATATTTATCCAAAGAAAACAAAAACACTAATTTGAAACGATATATCCACCCCTGTGTTCACTGCAGCATTATTTATAAAAGCCAAGATATGAAAGCAACCCAAGTGCCCAAGAATAGATGAATGAATAAAGAAAATGTAGGGGCTTCCCTGGTGGCGCAGTGGTTGAGAGTCCGCCTGCCAATGCAGGGGACATGGGTTCATGCCCCGGTCCAGGAAGATCCCACATGCCGCGGAGCGGCTGGGCCCATGAGCCATGGCTGCTGAGCATGCGCTTCCGGAGCCTGTGCTCCCCAACGGGAGAGGCCACAGCAGTGAGAGGCCCGCGAACCCCAGAAAAAAAAAAAGAAAAAGAAAATGTGGGATAGATATAGATATATAGGAATACTACTCAGCCATTAAAAAAAGAATGAGATTTTGTCGTTTGCCACAACATGGATGGACCTAGAGCGTATTATGCTGGGTGAAATAAGTCAGACAGCAAAAGGTAAATACTGTATAATTTCATTTATATGTAGAATCCAAAAAACAAAACAGATGAACAAACATAAAACAGAAACAGAGTCACAGATACAGAGAACAAATAGGTGGTTGCCAGAGGGGAGGGGGATATGGAAGGGAAAGAGCTGCGTGAGGGAGATGAAGAGGTACAAACTTCTACTTGTAAAGTAAATGAGTCACAGGTATGAAATGTACAGTGTGGGTAATATAGTCAATAACTATGTAATATGTTTGTATGGTCACAGATTGTAACTAGACCTATTGTGGTGATCATTTTGAAATGTACAGAAATATTGAATGTGTTGTGTAACAAGAACTAACACAGTATTGTAGGTCAAATATATTTCAAAAACAAACAAACTCATAGAGATCAGATTTGAGTTTACTTGCGGGGGGGATGGGGGAGGGAGAATTGGATGAAGGACGTCAAAAGGTACAAACTTCCAGTTATATGATAAAGAAGTTCTAGAGATGTAATGTACAACATGATAAATATAATTAACACTGCTGCACGTTATACCTGAAAGTTGTTTAAGAGAGTAAATCCTAAGAGTTCTCATCCCAAGAAAAAAAATTGTCTTTCTTTAATTTTGTACCTACGTGAGATTACAGATGTTCACCAAACTTATTGTGGTAATCATTTCATGATGTATGTAAGTCAAATCATTATGCTGTACACCTTAAACTTACACAGTGCTGCATGTCAATTAAATCTCAATAAAACTAGTAGAAAAGGAAGTATAGACAAACTCAAAAAACAACTGAAATGTCTCATTTTCTGAAACAGGCAAAGATGGAATGTGGCCAACAAAAGACAGTGACATAGGTTAAACTGACTTGGGGGAAAAATATCATCTTTATTGAGAATAAAAATATTAGAATAAAGTAATTATTGCAAGAAATGGAAGACATTTGATTGACTCTAGATACAGAGAGCTAAACAGAGAGGTGGGATAAGAATAAATTATGGGAAAAAAAGAATAAATTATGGAGAAATAGTGATTAAAACTCTGTATATGTGAGGGTACATTAATATCTGATTACTGTTCAAAATGCCAGACACTGGTATAAAGCAGTTACAATTAGACATAGACTTATTAATTAACAGCTTACATTTTCAAGGTGCCTCATTACTATAATTACTCACAACAGAGCAGGAAAAAAAATGTTCTCACATCTTACAGTGAATCAGCATTAGAAACATAAATTTGAATCCTCAATTCTGTATTTAGTACCATGAACCATTTTGATCTCGTCTTACTTGAATATATTTCCTTTAAAAAAACCCCAATATATTTATACTTTAGGTGCAGAGTTTATATTAATTTGAACATGATCCACATAATACAATTTAGTGTTATAGTTTCTAATGAATGGACTAATATAACATATGTGAAAGAATACACAGCTTAAATAATAAATTAATAGGCTAAAAATCAGCAAAATTCTTAAGAAGCCTGTCATTCACTGAGGTATAAATCAATGAAATGACAAATATCAAGCTGTTAACATAAGAAAGTTAATGCCTTCTATTATATCATCATGGGAATTGGGCCTGTCAAGTGCCTGTGAATTCAGAATTTTTTTTTAAACTTAGAACACCTCAGAGTTGTGTGTGTGAGGGGGTGTCTTGTGCTTTGTTTTGAGTCAAAAAGCATAGCATCCTACTTTTTTTTTTAAATGTTTGGCTGTGTTGGGTCTTCATTGCTGCACGCGGGCTTTCTCTAGTTGCGGCGAGCGGGGGCTACGCTTTGTTGCAGTGCGCTGGCTTCTCATTGCGGTGGTTTCTCTTGTTGCAGAGCATGGGCTCTAGGCGCATGGGCTTCAGTAGTTGCAGCACACGGGCTCAGTAGTTGTGGCATGCAGGCTTCAGTAGTTGTGGCTTGCAGGCTCTAGAGCACAGGCTCAGTAGTTGTGGCACATGGGCTTAGTTGCTCCTCGGCATGTGGGATCTTCCTGGACCAAGGATCGAACCCGTGTCCCCTGCATTGGCAGGTGGATTCTTAACCACCAGGGAAGTCCCATCCTACTTTTTTAATAGGGAGTATTCCTTAATAATGAGTACAGAGTCTGGTCAGCATGCGATCTCCTACAAGAGATACCATGACTGGTAGAGAATGAAGCAAACAGTACTTCTCAGCACCTTCTACCCATAACAGTTTGATCTCATTTTTTGTTTAAATTGCTAAAGCCATACTTTCATCTTTCTTTGATCACGTTCCCAGAAGATTCTGATGTATTTAAGCAAATAAATAATTTGTATCTGTTGTTTCAGAGGGGAGAGGAAATGACAAAATTAGTCTTTTCTCTGGGTCAACATGTGCTCTATGAAAATAGGATAAACAGAAAATGACCTGAACAAAATTGGAGGCTAGTCAATACAAGAATTTTAAAAGTCTTCTCTTTGATATATCTGAACCCTTATTAAAGAGAAAAAAGAAGAACAATAACTAAAAAGTAACCCGCCCTGCTTCTTTAATACCATGTTTCATCAGGAAGAGCTTAATTCTTCAGTGATGAAAATGATGACCCCTCTCATGCCTGAAATGTGGAAGTTTCTAAGAGATTCAAGATTTTCAGAAAACCCATTCTTATCTAGTACTGAAATGATAATTCAACCATAATTATACATTTTTAACTGTGTATACATCTCAAAAAGACCAATTACATAAAATTTGCCATTTTGGGAAGACTGCTTTAGAATAAGTTTAGATTTGCATTGGTCTAAACTTCACCATGATAGTATAATTTTCTTGGTATTTTTTCAGCTTGTTCCATGCCATGTATATGGTTAAAATGATAGAGTTGTTTCTTTTAATATGGTAAAATAGAAATTACGCTTCCAATGATACACGTCAAATTACTTTAAAGGGTTCTGGTCAGTAGTTAGAATTATTTTTTCTACCCAACAACTACTATAATTTATTTTAGATGAACTTTCATGTGGTAAGGGAGAGGGGAAAATTCAGTAACAGCAGATAGTCCAAGTAGCATATACATGATTCCAGATGATGTCTTAGAATTTATCCTCTTTGTTTCACACATGAGGAAAACTGAGGACCAGAGAGATTAAGAAGTGTAACTTAATATCACATAGCTATTTCATTTAGTTGCGGAACTGAGACTAAAATTCAGTTTTGGTTAATAAGCTTTTCTACGATATCATACTGCACCCCCTTATTTTACAAAGATTAAAAATATATATTAATTGATATGGTAAAAGAGATTCAAAGTAACTAACAGCTTCTAAGAAAGAGGTAGATTAGCTTTGAAAAGGAAGATCTTTTTTCCCCACTATATTTCTTATGAAGTCATGTTTTAGATTTTAGGTTGGGTAGCTTTTTCTTTTTTTCCTGTAAAGGGTCATGATCAAATTGGTAGATATGTGCCATATAGAATGATTACGTCCTAAAAGTCCGATTCCTTTGCTTTTTGTTCATGGAATGGCTGCTCACATTCTATTTTTTGTGGTATAATCCACTTTCCAAAGGATGTTAATAGCCGTAAATAGATCAGTGAACCCATAGTAATAAGTCATTACCAGGTTTTAAAAAAAATACATCCCCAGAAGACTATAGAACCATAGACTAAGAATATAGTTCTTAAAGAACTAGATATAAGAGCAGCAGATAAAAGACAAGTCCTTCTTTGGGAACATTAAAGTGGCATTGTCACTGGCAGAGCTGCTAGTTGATAAGTGACAAGT
Source organism: Tursiops truncatus (assembly GCF_011762595.2). Taxonomy (NCBI): domain Eukaryota; kingdom Metazoa; phylum Chordata; class Mammalia; order Artiodactyla; family Delphinidae; genus Tursiops; species Tursiops truncatus. The sequence goes on from NC_047036.1 coordinate 25,414,352, forward strand.
ATTTAAGACAAAGTAAGATTCTGATGGAAATGAGATATTACCAGAGTCCAAATGAGTTGTTCAATTACAGACAGAAAAAGGGAGCTTACTAAGATTCTGAGCAAAAGAAATTCTTTGGATAAACAGTGGGCATCTGAAAGGCAGTTCACAGAAGAGAGCTCACAGAGAAATGGGGCGAGGATTAGAATATGGCTTGTGATGCCTGGTACACCTGCTTTCCTCTCTAGAACCTGTTTTAAATTTCACACTCGAGCGTCCTTGTTTCAGTCTTTACTTTCTGCGATGAGATTTTTGGAGAACAGGGCTCTCATAAGTAAATAAATAATGCAGTGGCTGCAACAGAGACATAGATCAGCGTGGAGAATAGGAAGCCACGGATTCACTGGAGGAAAAGCTAAGAGGGTCAGAGACCCTTTCCCGCTTAGCAAGTCTATTAGTTCAACTTCTGAAGCCAAGGGGAGATTTTATGAAATCTAGCAGAATTCAAACCATGAAGAAAAAGAGAATAATAGCAATAAAGCTATTTTATCTAGTTTGCACCTTATTGAAAACTCCAAAAGTAAAGACACAATAGAAGTATAATGATGGATTTAATTCAGGAAATCTGTGTAAGAAAGAATACGGCAAATATGAAGATAACATCTTAGAAAATTTAGTCTTGAAACAAAAATTTTCTCTCATGAACCTATGATCTGATGAAGAAAGTATAATTTTTAACCATCCACCAGTTTTTTTTTATTTTCAACCACTGGTTTATGATAGAAATAAGCATTAAGGAGGAACTCAAACAGTGTCTTTGTTCTTCAGGTTTCATTTGAGCAGAGAACTGTGACTTTAATCCCCCTCCCATATGTCTTTAATATGTTAGTCAATAGAACTAAAATCAAAATTGCTTTAAATAACTGCCTGAACTGTCTGAAGCAGTGTTCACACACAAAGTGTTTAGCCAAAATGTAAATTAAGTCAATGTAATATCACCATTCTTTGAAATATCTTCTCTATGAGTCATAGTAACCAAGTAGAAAAGCATTCGCAAATAAAATATAAACACAGAAAAATAAAGGAACTTAAAAGGAAGATCATTTTTCCCTGAAATGAATTTATTTCACAATATTTAAAATAATAGAGGGCTTCCCTGGTGGCGCAGTGGTTGAGAGTCCGCCTGCCGATGCAGGGGACATGGGTTCGTGCCCCGGTCCGGGAAGATCCCACATGCCGTGGAGCGGCTGGGCCCGTAAGCCATGGCCGCTGAGTCTGCGCGTCCGGAGCCTGCGCCCCACAACGGGAGAGGCCACAACAGTGAGAGGCCCGCGTACCACAAAAAAATATATAAATAAATAAATAATAAAATAATAGAAAGCAGTAGTTCCCAACACACACAAAAAAACTTTCATTACATAAAAAATATATAGTGTTCAATAATATAAAAATAAATACAAGAAATCACTTATAATATTAGATATAAAATGACAAAAAAATATTAAATCAACTGTATGAGAAAAACAAACCAAGACTTAGGAGGAGAAAACTAAATGGAGTCAAAAAATGAGAAGGAAGATACCCAGCATGGAGAGGAGAGAAAACAGATATGCAAACTGCAAATAATACACTTCCTTAGAGAAGTTACAAGAGTAAATAATTCAGATGTGATAGCCAAAGACATAGATAGAAACATTCCAGATTAGAACAAAATAAAGAAACTGAATTTTTGCCTAGGCAAATTTAAAAACAGAAGTCAACAATGAGAAATATCCCAATGAAAATTTAAATTTCAAGGATAAGTAATTCAAGAAGCATCCTTGAAGGAAAATAATTAAAATATTGCTAGCCTCAGTCTTCTCCTCTGCAAAAATAAGTTCCGGAATGTAATTATATGTACAAAACCTTCAATTTCAAAATGAGTATTTTACTGATTAATTTTATGCTAGTTAAACTGCCCCTTTCCTCAAAAAGGCAAGTGGAAGACATTCTGAAATCTGAAAGGTTCAGGATATTTATCACCCAATTATTTTTCTGGAGAAAGCATAATTTTTTAGTATAACTGTGTTCTATACAATATTTGGGACACACTTATGCTAAAGTAAATTCACTGTTTATCTGAAATTCAAATTTGACTGAGTATCCCGCATTTAATCTGGCAACCCAGATTATGCATAAGTGAATTAGATTGGAAAAAGGAACCAAATTGGTTATACTAAAGAATTTATTTTAAATAGCTATGAATTTAGGCTACTCTGTAGAAACCATCATGTTGAAGCCACCATGGTGGTACCAAGCAGTGACCTCCTCTTAAATAATTCCAAGACGTCTAAATCCTCTCTATGGTTCTATTCTACCTGGAACTTCTAAGCACAAAGTTTTTCTGACACATCCAGGGACTGACTGAAACTTACTTACTCTATGTCATAATCAGATATTTGAAGCCATGTCTGTAATTTGTTTTACTATCTATGGGACTCGAGCTGTGTCATTGCTTCATTTCAGACAAAATTCCTGAAAGAATCTACTGCTTTATCCAGCACAAGAGTCATCTTTACTCTAGCAGTCTGAAGTAGAGCCTATACCCTCTTTTATTCCTGAGGTCTTAATGCCTAGCTTACAATTGAACTGATTCTGCATCACCAGGCTATAACCCCTTTCCCAAGGGACTGAAGTTTTTGGCATCTTTCTGTTTCCTGACAACTCCCTCTCCCTAAGCTTGAACTCCCTTTGTTCCCAGCATGCACCGAAACACATGATCCCCTCTGGGTGTAACAACTGCTAGACTATAGAAATAAACAAATACAAACTCCAACCAACAACTCAATTACTGCATAGCTCACTGTAGAAGCCGTATCATAACAAACAGCATCAAGCATAATGGCAGCTATGAATGTGCACTAAACTATGAAAATAAACCAAAAGTACATTCCAAGAATATCATTTAATTAATGTAAAACTAAACTTAGTATTCATACTTTGTTGTACCAAAGGAGAAATAAAGCTCTAATATTACTTGGTATTTGCATGTTTATTCCAAGATTGTGTTAAAATTATAACTTGAAGCTTTTTGAACTTATAACTATAATTTAACAAGATTCCAAAAAAAAAACCACAAGAAAATCAAGTGCTTTCTGTAACACTGTACACTGCTAATTGATTAAATAATGATGATGCAGAAACTCTCTAAAATTTTGAAGTTTAATTCAATTGACATATACTGATCACCTGTACATAGAACTATGCTGTATTTGTGGATATCAATACATAGCACTACGATATAATCTTCCTACAATTGCAATCTAATTATCAAAATAAGAATGTATTACACGATATGAATAAAGTGTTTAAATGTAAAGTATCTTCAATGACAGTGCAACATTTTCTAAATTTTTCAACTAACTCCAGCTCAGTATCTCCTATACATGTGCTTAAAAGGTGTTATATGAGAAAAATTAATTAAGGATGGAATTAAGAATTCAGTGATACACTTGTACCCTGCCATGCTTTGTGAGATAAAGTCTTCCTAAGCCTGCTTATGCTTTTCCTCTCACCCCTCTGCATAACCAGGTTTGTTCAACCCTTAATTACTGCAGAGTTTGCTACATAGCTGCTGTATTTGTATGTATCACTCTTCCCAACATCTCTCACCTTTTTACACCTAATGAGTTTGTCTTCAAATGTCTGCATTCTCCATTCTGTTCTGTCAGGTTCAATTAACTACTGCTGGTAACAATATTGTATCTCATGACCTAGTTGTTTCTCCATCTCCTTAGTGACTGACAAATGGAACAAATACACATAATCATAAAATAAAGACTAAAGAAGCTATTTGAGCAGAGGATAAATTAAGGGATAATCGACTACCAAACAGGGTAAGGAAAGCATCAGCATGCAGAGAAGGCAATAATCCCTTACTAGAACTCCCTTAACCTTTTCTACAGCTCACCCGCCCTCTATGTGCCTGTAAGGACCTCCAACATTTTCATCTTAAGAAGCTGCTTTAAATCTTTCTTAAAATTGGGTGATTCTTTTGCTTCTATCACATTGTCTTCCAGCTGTACTATCCTCTCAGAGGTCTACAGAAAAATTTTTAATTGAAAAGCCTTCTAGAGGAAAAGGGCTATTGTGAATGAACTGAGTAATTTAATTCTTCGATTTCTTGAAAAGTTTTAACTTTAAGGAGAAATGTAAATGTGCATATGGTGTTTCATGGTGTGATAAGGGACATTTGTCTATGCCCTTCAAAAGTGTATGTTTCATAATGCAAAAAGAATGAAGCTTTTTTTTAAATAGGTCACTTTTATTCACTGTCTCACTGCACTCGAATCACGCATTGGTCAGTCCCTATGTAAGTATTCATAGCCAGAAATCCACCCTGTCAAGGTTAATATCCCAAATCAATTAAACTGTGAGTAAAACTCGGGCTATACCTTCCTGTGAAGCAGAAAAAATAATAATTTAATGAAATAAAACCTTCATACTTAGCTATAAAACTGCAGAATTTTAAAGTGCTCTAGTTGTTTAATTAATGTAAATAATCAAACGTAACTCAGGCCCAAGCTCCCTCCTTGCTCAACAGTATGATTTTTATCTAAATTATGGTAAAACTGTCTCAGTTCCTCATTTTAAAATGCTGCTACAAAATTGTATTTCGAAAGTCAGTTTTCACAGTGAGAAAATTTCTAAACTCCTTTGACCATATTTCAAAGCAAAAAAAGTCAATCTTTGAGAGTAACAATTTCTTTTTTAATTTCACACTATTCAAATAGTTAAAGAATCATTTAATTTATAGATACATTGATGATACATCAATTTAAAGATCCACAGTTTTCTTAAAAAGGAAACAAAACCAAATCATTTGCATATTTTAAAAATTATTATTTGTTTGTTTGCTGTACGCGGGCCTCTCACTGTTGTGGCCTCTCCCGTTGCGGAGCACAGGCTCCGGACGCGCAGGCTCAGCGGCCATGGCTCACGGGCCCAGCCACTCCGCGGCATGTGGGATCTTCCCGGACCGGGGCACGAACCCATGTCCCCTGCATCGGCAGGCGGACTCTCAACCACTGCGCCACCAGGGAAGCCCTAAAAATTATTTTTATGAGAGAACTTGAGGGTTATAGACAGAGTTTAAGTTCTGGTCCGAACTGACACAAAAAATTTGATGAAGATTTTTATAAAGTGTCAATAAACGCAAAAATTTCTACACAAGCCTTTATGTATTATAGTAAAGCCCAAGTGGTTTTAAAAGAAGCAAATCCAGGACTCTCAATCATTGAAACATTTCTGTTTTGTAAATTTGATCTTTTATTTTTTTAAATGATGGAACAAAGTTCACAGGAAGGAGAAAACAAACGGTATTTGAAGCCCTGAACCTCTTTGAAAAGTCTCCCAGGGGGCAGGGCAGATGAGTGCCTGCAAGAACCAGTCAAAGATACCATCCTACAGTGATGTTAATAAGATGAAGGATACTAGTACAAAAAGCCACCACAATTACGGGAGGAGGTAAATACTTTTTTATTTCAGGGACTGCCTCTCCATACAGCCTGCATTTTAAGGCAAGAGCTTTTGTTATACAAAATGCACATGTTAATTAAACATTTCTTTAGAATTTTGTCCTTCACTAACAGGTCAGAGAAGAGCTACCATAGGAACAAACCACTGTCGATTGTATAAGATAGTAGAAGATGACTGATCTCTAACCTCCAATTCTTTTGTTGTGGCTTTCAAGAAAGTTGCTTTGCTACCAATTTTTCAAATACCTATCACACATGTCAATGCCAAGTGGCTGCCAGAAACAGCATGTAGATTAAAGGGGTAAGAGACTAACTGGACATTTTATATGTACCTGGAAGTAAAATAAGGAATATGGAAATAGAATACACCCATGGAACTCCTGTAAAATTCATTTGGCTCTTCATTGATTCTCTTCTGCAAGAAATTCACGTCAGACAAGACATAGAGACAACCCTGGCAATCAGCCAAGTTTGAAATTCTGTATTTAGTAATTCTAAATTGTCACAATAATTATATGATTATTTAGCTTAATATGGTTTCTTGAATATATAACTGAAAAGGAAAGAAGTGTATTCTGATTTGCTGAATCCAAGAATGTCTGAAATTCTAAAGCGAAGTTCTTGTGCAGAAGCTTGGCATGAGTATATTTCCCTAAATGTATCAAGTGAGAAGCATAGGGATTGTCAGGAAATAGGGATTTTTTTTTTTTTTTTGCACAAGGAGCAAGCATATATTTAGATCCACAGTTGATTTAACTAATTGGTGTGGAGTGAAGTAAATTAGTGGCCCTAATGCAGATAGTTCAAAGCCTGACAATATGGGAGCATGTAGGTTATGAACCGATGCTACATAATAGTGGCTGTGCCCTAGACACACATTCTGGAAAGAATTTAGATAAAACAAGCATGTGTCCCTGACCTTAAGAAGAATCACTTCTAGGACACTGTTTCAGCCCTCTGCATATATGGTTTACTTAACACTTGCCTGCTTTCCAGAGCTTCAGAAATAGGGGGGTTTTTCCTACAATGATAAAGGCTGAGCCACAGAGATATAATCTGCTCCAGATAATAAGTGAAAAGAAATGCTAAATATGCCATAGACTTTCTCCCACAATTCTTCAAGAGTGTGCTCTGTGATTAATAATTGCTTCAGAGAGTCAGGCTCAAAGGAGAAAAAGGTTGTGTGTGTAGGGAAGAGGGGTACGCTCAGTTAGGGAAAAGAGGTCAAAGGGAAAGCCATTCTTACAGCAAGCTTCTTATTTCACTCTTATTGTAAGGAAAGCACACTCCGACTTAGAGACGTAGAGAATATCCTTAGAATAGAAAATCTGAAAATTGGAAAAGAAAGCAGTGGTCACCTAATCTAATTCATCCCATGAGCAGAGAATGACTGGAAAACATCCAGGACTTTATAGCCTCAACATTTCCAGTGATGAAGAGCTCTCTGTCATCGACAGACCCAAACCATTTTTGGACAACTGTGACTGTGAGAAAGGGCTACCTTTCACATAATCAATATCGGCCTCCCTGTGGCTTCCCTTCATTGGTTTATTCCCTGGGACTTCATCCAAATTGCTGATGAAACTATTGAACAGGGCAGGGTCAGGGGCCTCCCTCCAGATATGCAATGATCACTTGGTCAACATTCATTTCTTAATCACCTAAGTCTCACCTAATTGTACTGTCCTCTGTGGGAAAGCAGCTCCCTGAAATTCCTGAGCTGCAGCGTAACAACCTGATCAAATTCAAAAGAGGGATTTGGCAAGACCACACTGAGCAATTTAACTTTAGCTGTGAGTTATTAGCACTTTCTCTTTTAAGTACCAGCAGACCATCTTTTCTAGAATTTGGCTGGGGATAAAGGAAGGGTGCCAAAACTGATTCATACACGTCTCAGTGCAGTCAGGGCTAACCCTAGGCTTACTTTTTTAAAAAGTTCAAATCTCAGCATTCTTAACAAGTTATAATTATGCCATGGCTTGAACATTCAAGAGGAAAAACTGATTTGACATTCAGCATCCCCATGGAACAAAATCTCTTATGAGACCATCTACATTTTTAGTGATGTCTTAGAACTAACAACAATAACAAAAAAATGAAAATAAAAATTGTGCTGGAGAACCAAGGTTTTAAGATATTGTTTTAGATGTATTTCCCCAGAATACACATATTGACCAATTTTTTCTTCAAGCTCTTCCTTTAACATCAACATCTCTGTTCTCACGTTTAAACTTCTCTGATTTCTCTTTGTTAGTCCCCTTCACTATCTTCTCTTCCTCCAACTAACCATTATTATTGCGGGTTTCCTCACTGTCTCTATATTATTTCCTTCAGTTATGTCCTTCCATGGCTTCAGCAACTACCAAAAGCCAATAATTGCCCAAATTTATACTTCCAGCTGATGGCCCCCTGGAGCCTGGCTCTATGAGTCTGAAAGCTCATGCTCTCTCATCCCTGCCTTTGAATCATGCTGGTCATCACGCTGATCTCTTTATGGGTGGCCCTGTCCTTCCAGCTTCCCTGCTAACATAACTTAACTTGCTCTTCCTAGTGCAGCATAAATGTCCATTCATATATATTAACTGGCTAATAATTATCTCACTGCACTATATCTGCTATATGGATGCTTTTTTCATCCCTAAACAATAAACTCCTTGAGGGCCAGAAGTCTATCATATTCATCTTTATATTTCTAAGACTTATAGCAATAAATGAATTATACTAGGGGCTAAATAAAATATTAGTTGAATGAAACAGATTGTGAAATGAGTTTCTCACGAAGCAGTTCAAGTACTGGTGCTTACAACTCAATCACTGAATACATAAAGCGAGAGCTTTTTCATGGGAGTATTTGGTGTGCCTGCCTACAAAGCATGCATGGTTTATCTTGCCAATGGCCTGTGCTTAATGCTCCCCAGGTTCCCTGAGGTATGGTAATCTGCGAAAGCACTGCACCAAAGTTAAAATCAGATAGCGGAATTTAAAGCTAGACCTTCGCCTTTCTTTTAGAGTAACCTGACTACAACGTTCTCCCAGTAAAAAAAGAATATTTGTCAAAGTTCGTATGATTTCTTACTTAAATATTCTGCAAGCTATGAAATGTAGCCACCTCTAAATAAACAAATCGTTGGATAGCATCCCAAAGTAAAACTGAGGGAGAACCAGTATCTTTTTAATGCAAATTAACATAGAGCATCTTATGCCCCGCAGTACTTCTTGTGCTTTCTAAATTCCCAAGATTAAATGCTGCAGATGTTTGTTTAGACTGCTCTAGATGTTAGTGACAGTGTTACAGTGAGAACCATGGTAACTCACAGAGGATTCCAGGTCTTAAAGGGGCCACAAAGAAATGTGTAATGAGAGGTTACAGGGACAAGCTATAAGGGCAGACGCTGAAATAATAAACGGCACAGATTTTCCAGTAAAAAGAATGAAAATAGAGATCTGTGGTGAGAGGACAAGCATAAAAACAAAGGAAACCCATAGGATATAATGAGAGAGAATATCCCTCCTGGCGCATATGTCATAATGGGAAATACATTTAATTAAAAAAGGATAGAGGGATTAGGAACCAAGAACAATACTTCAGCTATATGCTGGGCATGGGCTGGGTGCTCTATACACAGGCTCCGTTTTTTAATAAAAATAATTATTTTAAGAATAGCAGCTTTCTCTCATAAATTTGTAATGGACTAAATGTTGGTGTCCCATCAAAACCCATATGTTGAAGCCCTAAGCTCCAATATGATAGAATTTGAAGATGCGGTCTTTGGGAAGTCATTGCCATGAGGATGGAGCCCCCATGATGCGATTTGTGCCCTTATCACAAGAGGAAAAAAACAGAGCTTGCTTTCTCTTCCCTATGTGGGGACACAAGAGAGAAGGTGACCATCTACAAGGAAAGAAAATGCCTCTCACCAAGAACTTGACCGTGCTGGCACCCTGATCTTGGATTTTCCAGCCTGTAGCACTGTGAAAAATAAATGTCTATTGCTTAAGCTGCCTCATCTATGGTATTTTGTTATAGCAAACTGAGCTGACCAAGACAACTCTTATGGACTCTCCTGAATGAATAGCATTCTTCTATAAATGAAAGGAGACAAACTAGTGTCTCTCTGCACCCCCACTCCCAACTCAGAAACTCCTGAAAATAATACCCAAATCATATCATTACTTGTCTTTTCTTTAAATTATGCATATTTGGATATTGGACATGGAAAGTAAATATGCATACCATGGCAGAGGATGAACAAGTTTATATGTGAATAAAAAACATACTCATTAAGAAAAAAAGATTATCACATAGGATCAGCAATATTAGATGGGAGAATAAAAATGAATATGTTCCTATATATAATTAGAGGAAGTATTTCATCTTTCTCCATTCCTTTTGGCATTTACATACACAAGAAATATTCTTTGAAGTCAATGAACACTGTGTACCAGATCTGGAGGACATGATGTTGAGGACAACTCAAAAGGACTTCCATTTTCTAAAGTATAGATGGATGTCTTAAGAATTAACAATATACCACACAACAGGTAAAAATGAACAGTGTAATAAAAACAAACTTGAGTCTGCCATCATATGGCCTTCAATTTCTAATAAGTATGTCCTTTCTGCAAACCTCAGGTGCAATTAAAGCAGTACTTACTGACAACATCAATATCTTCCATCTTACACATAAGAAATAACTAGCAGCAACATAGATGAGGACAAATGCAAAGATTATATCTTAAAGTTTCACATGATGATTCCCAGAACGATAGCTTTTTAAAAAATGTATTTCAGGATATATGATATGCAAGTGCATAAACATTAAAGCTATCTGTTTAAGAATGCTCCAAGCGATGAGAGTAAGTGCAGCCGTCAGCTGTCTGCTCCCACATGACATTAGTAACCCTCTGAAATACGATGGCACTGGGTTTTTTAAAACTTTATTTTGCCAGCTTTTAGTGGTCAGAAGGGAAGGAAACCCATATGCCCCCTGGGCACCTTGCTCAGCCACTGGCATGGGGTGATTAATCTGCTCCACTATATTCTCTCCACCCCACCCCTTTTCCACTTCTAAAGAGGAGAGATATAAATGTCCAAGACCAAAGTGATCATTGTCACCTGCTTCTAACCAAGGTGTTTATTGCTTTCTGAAACAAAGACTGACCCCAGTTCTCCCTTCAAAGTGACACCTTTCCTAATCTGCTTGTCACTGTCAAAGGCACCACCAGCCTCTACTACCCACAACTTTCCAGCACAGGTTGACACCATTTCACGGAAAGCACAGCACCAAATCCTTTATGGATTTGCAGCAAACACTAAAGAATAATATTCCCATGGCTGCAAGCACAGTGAAGAAGTGCAGACGTTAAATCTCCAGCCCATTACCATTTTCTTTTATGATAACTTGCAGTTGTGAAAATTAGTATAACTCCTGAATGCCTTGAAAGGAGCAGATATAAGTTTAGTGGGAGTTGCGGCTCGTTGACTTTTAGTGAGAGCGTATGACTCAAATCCTCTGAGTTTTATAAGGTGATGAGTTAGGTTAGGTTAAAGCTAACCGTGGAGCATAATTTGATTGGTTTTCCTCCATCAGTGACGGATGCTTGATAATCACTTTCTGCCTATTATATCAATAAATCCACTGCAATTCAATTTTAATCTGTAAATAAAGTTAAATCGGGGCTATGAGGATATTACACGCCTGCATTAGCTACTTAGAGGTGTCATTACTGTCTGTGGTTATCGAGCCGAATGTAGTCGTTTGAGATTTTAAGTTCTAGTTTTAAAGAAGCTGAGACGAATTTGCTGAATGTTCATACAAGAAACACCATACACTCTGAGAAATTTGTACCTGCCTGAAATTGCAAACATAAATTATATAATATCAGAACAAATAAGGATTTCTAGCTTCAAGCACCAAGTAATATTATCTTCACATTGTCAGTAGGCATGTAGGGAACACAACACAGAATAAAGTTAAATGCTCCTTGCAGAGAGAGGGGAAAATGGGCCAATATTCCTTTCTCAGCCTGAGAAATTGAAGCTAGAAAAAAATCCAGTCTGTCAATTTGTCTTGCTGTACTGTGCTCACAGCTGGACCCCATCACACAGGCAGTATTACAGCACCCAGCACATTATGGGTGCTTAAATAAATATCACATAACACCGTTAATCAATCCATACACATGGCAAGGCACGGCAGGCTCTAAACCTCTGACATCACGGGACATGTCTCTATGAATGTGAAGCACATCAAGCTGGAAGAAGGCGCGTATCAGCCCAGGAGAGCGAAAGAGAAGCTGTGGCCAAACGTCTGTGAGAATGGGGAGAGAAAGGACAGCCCCAAGACAACGGAGACCACTGCATTTAGCTCTGCTTGTGATGACAGATCTACCCCTCAGCCTCCTGTGACCAAAATCAACTAACAGAATAAAATACCAGAGCATAATTTATACCAGTCATGTTTGACTCACCACACTTTTGTGTCAAATTACTGAGAGGTAAACATTCCAGAATGGTACTTTCCATTTGAGCTGGGTTATAGAAAGTCATGCATGCACACTCTGAATAGGAATGTATGTAACATATATTACATCTATTCCTATATATATGATCATATGAATAAAAGATATTAAAATAAATCACCCATAACACCTGTTAAAAAGCTGACTTAGCACATTTATGCTCCAAATTACACTTGAACAAGACTTCATACAGATTTCAGGATATTAACCAGAATTTACATTAAAAAGGAAAATAAATCTGGACACTGGAGTTTTAAGATTTGTTAATTTCCTATCTCCTGTTTAACACTTGTGTTGTCAAAACTACTTCCTCTTTGAATTAATTATTTAAATTAAGTCATCAAGCCTTAAACATTTTTTTACAAGTTTCCTTGGTTATATTATGAGAAAAAGTTGAGGAAAATAGAGCTCACCACCAGGATACTGGGCACCGATGTCAACATACTTAACATCTAATTCCACTGTTAAATCAGCAAAGAAAACACTGATTCTTCTGCAGAGTCCATAGCACAGGACAGGAGAGCTAAAGGAAATCAAGGAGTAGGCTTAAAGGAAATTCACATCATCTGCATCTGCTTTTCTGGATTATGTGTTAATATGGATACATGAGTAAATCCTGAGTGCATCTGTTGGAGACAAGTGCTTTACATTTCAAGGTATGGAAAAAAAAATAGTGAAAGGAAATGAAAAACCTATATGTACATAAAAATTCAGTACCTGGGTTTTTATGAATCAGTAAAAAAGGAGACAGAGTGTCAAGATCTATCTATGAGAGTAAGAGGAAATACATATACATGTATGAATATGAAGTAAATATGTTATATACATATATATATGGAGGTACAGATATATAGATAGATAGAGATAAAGAAAGAACATAAGTATCTCAGATATAATGATAAAACAAATTATAAATTTCAAGTGGCCCACTCCATAGCATTCAGGACAGGGTAGTAGAAATAGTTACATCCAGCTCACTCCACAGAAATTCCTGGAGTTGATGATGCCACTAAGTCCATGTTCAGACTCAGTTATAAACATGACCCCCTTTCAAAATTCAATCAAAATAGCCAAAGCCCCCAAACAGTATTTTAAAGGTAAATTAAAAACACGATCATAAAAAGGATCCTGAAGCTGTGCATTCCAAATTACAAGGTCACATTAGGTTATGAGTTGGTACTGTTTTTAATATCAGGTATATTAAATACCTGAAACACTGGTATTTAAATAATACCTGGGAAACACTGTTAATACCTAAAGCTTTACTAAGCCACTAGTCAGCTGTGACAAACTCCTCAGTTGCCGTTCATCAGAGGGAAGAAGGTGAAGCCCACATACAGCAGAACAACTCCCCAGCTCCACTGCCTCCAACAACATTCAACGAAAGCATATTGTGGGATTACTACGTGTCAGACTCAGTGTCCAGCGCTGTCCACACCTCCTTCACCCACCTGCAGTCTTAGTCAGCTGTCAAGCCCATCCTGTGATCCTCACCTCTCCACAGTGATGCCAAGTTGTGAGAAAATGTACCATTCTTCAAAATAAGCTGAGGTCCCTTTGTACATACGGTAATTTCAGTTAACTTCGCCAGAAAACTTCCATAACTGACTAATTTTGGAAAACTGGTATTTAAGAAATTCATTCCTATTTTGCTTATCTGGCATCCCTTACACTTATGAGCAACCATAGCTTATATTCAAAATCTTCCATTCTCCTTTCTGGGAAGAGTGCCACAGAAAAAGAATCAATATACAATCTCCTTTCAGAGGAAAGAATATGGTAATGCCCTCTGTTTCATGACACTAGCCACCAATCTTTGTCAAGTGGGGAACATTAACGAAAGTGGAAATGTCATATTCCGTCTACACGATAGAACAAACTGAGAAAGTGTTCTAATTTCTCTTTACCATTAGACATGTGGTCTCTTCCCTGATACAAGAAAGGTAACAAGTAAAGGATATGGAAATCTTTCCATGCGAGATTTCTCTGTTGCCCAGGTGTTTCTGCACCAGTAGAAATGATAATTACTTGCTTATAGCTAAGCTGGCATATATCACACTCATTAATTTTTCCTTAAAATCATAATAGAACTAATTCATAAACTGAGTAATGGCATCAAATCTTAATTTTTACCAGAGTTGTGGAATTTAAGCGTTGGAATGGGCTGTAAGGGCATCTTGTTCACTCCAAAAACCTTGAACAAGTTGTGGTTCAACTTGTCTGTGGTAGGAAAAAACTTCCCAGAAAAGTCAATGATAATTGGACAGCTCTAATCACTAGAAGTTCTTTCCTTTAACCAAAAAATTGATAGTAGTTACCGCTAGGGAGGTGGGATGGGGAAGAGCTGTAAAGAGGGCTTTCACTTCTATATTAATTGAATTTTTCTGAATGACAATATGAGCTTGTAACTCAAATAAGTAAATAACAAGTGATTCAAAGTCTGACTTCATTTACTTTCCACTCATTTATCCTTGTTTTACCTCATAGGGGCTCTAAGGAACACAGCCCAAACGCTTTCCATTTGGTTGCGTGAAAACAGAGATCCAGTTCTCCTCAGTCTTTGCTTCTCTATACAGACAGCCTCAGCTCCTCCACAAGACACTTTGCTGGGTACTGTTGGGAGCCAATTCTCTGGAGGTCTCTAATATTTCTGCACATCTTGTGAGCAGAGGCACTTACTGTCACTGTTCCAGACAATTTTTTCAACAGTGTTGTATAATGAAAAGTCTTAGACAGTATAAATGTCTCTCTCTGCAACAAAAGGCAAGCATCCCTACTACCCATTATAAAAGATTTGGGTTGCTAAGCTTAGGGCTCTTCTCCTGTAAAGCAACCCACTGTAAGTGCAGGTGTCACCTGATCCTCTCTGCACTGCCTTGTGGGAACTCAGCCTTAGGAAACAGGTGCCAGAAAATCTGATATTCTGGGTCCTACTATTGCTTTTAGTAGTCCTTTACCTCTGGTCCAGCACCCATGAAACTGTGAAGCTAACAAATGAGCTTGCAAGTATGGTAAAATCTCAGGCCTTTCCCAGTTTCTGACAGGTATTATACACGGCTGAGTTGAAAATACGTTCATATTCTCTAGGAGATTGTAATCTAAAAATGTCAAACTTGTAAATTTTTGAACGAGATATAATTGGAGAAGCTTAAAACTGTATCTGAGCACTTTAAAAATAAAGTATAAAGAAGGAGCAGAGTTATAGTGGTCAAAAAGTCTATCTGGCAAAAAGTAAAACAGAATCATTGGATATATTAAGGAAAGATGGAGTGTTCTGTGATTGTGAAAGGGGTATTTTTATTACAATTATTTAAGACAAACTTGAAGGGCTTTCGAAACAGCAATGATATTTTATCCCCATAACCTGTAACTAAAAAGCTCCTAAACATCTTGCCTTTTATGTTTGTCTATAGGATACTCATGAATCATACCATGAAAAGCTCTTTCTCACCTGTTCTCTCGCTCCACAATCCAGTTACTATACAGTGGAACCCTCTGGTCTTCCAAGGTTTGCTTATAGAGCTCCCTCCAGAAGCCATTTCCTAGAGTCAATGTGGTTAAGGTGGAAATACGGCAATAGCTGACTCCAATGACTTGGAAGACAAATTTCAATCACACTTTGGCACTGCTGAGTCATTTCCCTTCTTCAGCCAGCACGTGGGGAGTTCACATTTCTTAAACTAATTGAGCACTTAATATACAGCTATAAATTAATCACATTGAAATGGTGCTAATTATTTCATTAACTCCAAACCAATCCAATCTAAATTGTCACTTCTTTAGAGCTCAACTGCTGAATTTCTTCTGTATTTAAACTATTGATTAAAAATACTATGAATTACATATGCAGATAAATAAGATTAAGTTTCTGTCTAACTTTTTGGAAAGTCAGATGAAGGAAGTGTGTGTGTGTTTCTGATCATTTATTTCCTGCAGTATCTATAGCAGTAACTGTAATTTGTATCCATGTGAATGAAGTGAGGTCAGAAAAACATTTTCATCCCACTGGTTCCATGGCAGACTGGTGAGCAAAAAAGCTCTTTGTTCTCCTTTTCTTCCCCTTTCCCCTGAACATCTTGACTGGCAGGTTGGTAGATAATCCTGTTCAGAGTTAATGTGCAGTAACAGGATTGAGGGGAACTGACTTAAGAGGCTTTTATCTGGGTCGGGACATATCGATGCCATATTTAAAGATGTTCTCTCTGTTCACCTCTGTGAAGATAAATGTCTGAACATCCAGCTTAAAAGCAAAAAGGAGAGAAGCACTCCGAGATGGGTGATGAATTGTCAAACTGTGGGAAGGAACTTTTACCAAAGAGGAATGTTTGCTTTGTAAAGATGTGCAGTGTAAGGCAGAAATGGAGAAAATAATTAAAATGCTCTTCCTTCTCCGGGCTGTGTTAGCTGGAAACCAAATTCTTAACGGGTGTAGAGGAAGCTCAGCTATTTTAACTCATGAAAAGAAGCCCTCTTGAGCAACAAGGATGATAGAATTCATCCTCCTATGTCTAATAAAATGGGCCAAAGACCTGGCTGGGCAATTCATTTGGCAATTCATCAGCTACTATCCTGTGACTTAAAAGCATCTATAGTCATAAAATGCTATTTCAATCTTTTATCAGCATTTAACCTGATAGTTTCTCTTATCTCAAGAGCCATAATATATGAATCTCAAGAGTAAGAGACTGTCTAACGCATCTGTTTTCTTTTCCTTCAAAGCCTAGCTCGATATATTTTCATTAGGACGATCTCAACCAGTATACGTCTGTGTGATTTTCTAGTGTCATTTGCAAGCTTGCATGGTGGCCCAATGGTGAGATTTAAGCATTTAAGCAGGAAATTTTATAGGTGAGGATACCCCTTTCCTTAAAAGCCTAAAAGCTATCGATTATCCACTTGGTTTGCCCAAGGAGCCTGGGAGTCAGACAGCAAAAAGGTCTTAGGGGGTTGTGGAAGTGAAAGTAGAGGGGCACCAACATCAATACACCCTAGTTTCCTTGAGGTCTGGATTCCCCATTTATTCTGACAATACATTTTTCAACTCTACTGAACTGGAATGAAATGTGTTTTTTAATCAGTAAATGAAACATTAACAGTCATCTTAAGAAATTCCTCCATGCAATAATCTGACCTACTGCATAGTCAGGGTATGTACAAACTTCTTGAATTCTCTGACTAAATCTACATTACGGTTTTGTAGTCCTCTCACTACTAATATTTGCTCTTAACTCTGGTGACATTTTTTCAGAAATACCACTTTCCATTTTAGGCCGTGCATTTTAACAGTGCTAATATGCATAAAAGTGCAACATGCTAATGTGTTGCCAATGACATGATATAACATATTATCACCATCTTTTTCCACAGGATATACACTGATTGTACCAGAAGCTTCATGAAAGCAGGCAGTGTATGTCTTGTTCCCTCTTAAGAACCAAGCACCTAGGGGTTTGCCTGGTGGCGCAGTGGTTGGGAGCCCAACTGCCAATGCAGGGGATGTGGGTTCGAGCCCTGGTCCGGGAGGATCCCACATGCTGCGGAGCAACTAAGCCCCGTCTACCACAACTACTGAGCCTGCGCTCTAGAGCCCACGAGCATGCCTGGAGCCCGTGCTCCACAACAAGAGGGGCCGCCACAGCCCACGCACCGCAACGAAGAGTAGCCCCCGCTTGCCGCAACCAGAGAGGGCCTGCGTGCAGCAACGAAGACCCAAAACAGCCAAAAATAAAATAAATTAATTTTAAAAAAAGAAAGAAAGAAAAAAAAAAAGAACCAAGCACCTAGAATTGTAGTTTAATTTTATAAGGCACAATAAATATATACATGAATGGATAAATGAATGAGTTAAACCAATGCGATTATGTTTGTGATTTTAAAAACCCTGAATTAGTCTATTTTACTGGATAGACTTTTACTATACCTAAATCATCTTGGGAGCATTTCTGTATAAGGCATTTCTTTCCTGGAATTCCTCCAAAATGCGAGCTCTCTGATTCTGACAACTTCAAATATCTTTAATGATTTCTTTAAAGAGCAATGAAACGGCAGGCTACTAAAAAGGAGATAACTGTACCATCCCTGCTCGTGAATGGACTTAGCAAGCATTTAAGGAGCCTTAACATCAATCTTCCACAGCTAGATGTATAACGCATCCATTTTATGAATCGCTTTGACTTGGATCCTAAAGCCCCTAGGCACAATTTTGCAGGGAGTTCCTATGACACACATGCATTAAGCTGAGAAGCAGGAAATATGATTCTCCTAGAGGCTGCTATTCACCTACTTTGATTATTCTGCATAGTAAGTCAGGCTAGGTTGGCAGGTCATCATCTGATGGATATTGCCAACTATAGGACAAAAACAGAGCAAAGGGGACTTAACACTGAATGAACTCAAATGCATCCAAGCCATGGGAAATAGTTTATTAAATGAAAGGCGAAAATTAGGGTTAGTGTCTTCAGCATTTATTCTAGCCTAAGCACTGCACATTTATTTGTGACTTTTTAGGGTATTTAACGAATTCATGCTGTATGAAGAAAATAACAGTAAAATTAGGTAACAGACTTTTCATTTTGCTGTTGAGATTGCAGATTGATTTGCTGAGGTCCTTAGGTCTCCCTGAATAGGTAACAATTTCTAAAAGACACAGATGTATTGGCCAAATGTGACCTTCAATGAGTCACCTATCACAGTTCATCTCTTAATAGTACACAAATTAAATATCTTTACCACATCTGTACAATTTTTGAAACACTGTTTTGATATCTACTCCTTGATATGCATATTGGGCAAACCCATCACCACTCCCTCCAAAAATGCTTTACAATTAAATGCAATTGTAAATGAAATCAAAGGGCCATAGAGGTTCAGTTGGTAGATACCATGTAATCATCTTGCCAATCATTTCTTCCACTGTATCTGTCATTACGTGGTGCCTCTGACAATTTCTGCTTTAATTTCCTCATAAATAGGAAGCTAAGTAACTAGCAAGACCGCCTACTCCATTACTAAGCAGCAGAAAAGAGAAAATGTAATTTCTTATTAAAACAAACTTCCACTTCTACTGCACTTTATGTAGTTTACAAAGTGTTTTTACATCTATCATCCCATTCTATCCTTATGACACTAATGCCAAGTGGGAATTATTAATCCCATTTTTCCATATAAGAAAACTGAAGCTCAGGGCTTCCCTGGTGGCACAGTGTTTGAGAGTCTGCCTGCCGATGCAGGGGACACGGGTTTGTGCCCCGGTCCAGGAAGATCCCACATGCCGCGGAGCGGCTAGGCCCGTGAGCCATGGCCGCTGAGCCTGCGCGTCTGGAGCCTGTGCTCCGCAACGGGAGAGGCCACAACAGTGAGAGGCTCAAGTAAAGAAAAAAAAAAAAAAAAGAAAAAAAAAAAAAAGAAAGAAAACTGAAGCTCAAAAATACAAAAATATGAAATAATAGAATGGTCTGACTTTTAAATTTCAAGCTATGTGATACAACGTTTTACAGATCTGATAAATATATGCCTAGGGGATCTGCCTTCAGTCCCTCCAAAATGCACCCCTGGCTTGAGGCAAATACTGTTTATTTCAATACTGATGAGGCTCCAGGATTAGCATATCCTTCTTTCTACAGAGATCAGGGAATATAATTGGTACCACTGGAACAAGAACAGTGTCAGAAGAGTTGTTTCTGCAGAGACCAATATGGATTTGGCATGTGTATTTAAGATCCATAAAGAACTTATTAAAGACTTACCCATGTCTTCTCAACTAAGGATGCTACAGGCAAAACAGTAAGCTGAGTAATAGAAAATGCCCTTGTGGGAGGCTCTTTCCAATAACCTTTAAAGCAACAGGCAATAAATAGTATATCAAGTGCAATCACAGTTTTAAAGTAAATCTCCAAGAGTAGATTCCATATTTTATAGTATTCTCCATCACCATAGGTTTTTGTTTGTTTGTTTGTTTTTGCAGTACGCGGGCCTCTCACTGTTGTGGCCTCTCCCGTTGCGGAGCACAGGCTCGGGACGCGCAGGCTCAGCGGCCATGGCTCACGGGCGCAGCCGCTCCGTGGCATGTGGGATCTTCCCGGACCGGGGCACGAACCCGTGTCCCCTGCATCGGCAGGCAGACTTTCAACCACTGCGCCACCACAGAAGCCCCACCATAGGTCTTCTTGAATGTGTAAGTTCTGTTCTGCCATTCAACCAGGAGCTACATAAACGGAGCCCAGTCACAAGCTTACCTATTTTCCATCTTAGGATACAAAAGAAGTCATTTCTTCAATTAGAGTACAATGACACTAATGAATGCACTCTGGTCGTTCCCTTTCTTACAAGACTTTCTTATCTGGCAGCTCCAGTGATGTGATGAGGAGGTGATTTGCAAGTCTGATTTGGAAGTTTTTGATCAAGAGACTGGAGAGTATAATGTTTCTTCTTACAGTCTTAGGGATATTACAGAAAATTAGCTCTGATAATATATTGAAATTATTCAAATAGAAATAGACTCTTAACTTTGTGGTCCTGCCTTCTTAACGTGCACAAGGACTGTGATGTAAATGAAAACTTTCATGGTTATTCTCTCGAGATTTCTTTTTAGTAACTGAATCTCTTCAAATTTTGCATTATTCAGCTCTCTGGTCAGTGGGCAGGTATAGAAATAGAGATATTTCAGAGTTTCAATATTCTACTCCCCCTCTTAGTGAATTTAAATCAACAGTTCTAAACAAGTTTTAATAATCAGTTGCAAGATTTTTAATGCAGAAACATAAGCTTACTGATTTACTTTATCATTTTGTGCACGCATATAATGGCTTCCGTCATATTACTCTCCCATATTGTCTTGATCTTAAGACACTGAACATCTTGGAAGTAAAATAATCACTCACATCATTAAAATACATATTATTTCTGGTCCACATGTATTAGAAGATAAAAAATCCTGCTTAAAATGCTGTATTAAGCAAGCTATAGCCCTAAAGTATTATTCATGAAACCAGACATGATGATAAAAGCAATCTACTGACAATATTATGGGTAAGTAAATGTGGAAAGAGTCAGGAAAATATTTCTTTGCTTTATGGTGCAAAACAAGCATATATGCAGACTATTGGTCCCTGAAAGACAGATGCATATAATGTAGACTGTTCCACTATAGAGCACATTCTATTAGACCAGTGGTGAGGCTGAACCTCATCAGTTTTTGGAGGGGTCACCTAAACTCTCTTTCCATCTGGGTGATTGAGAGCACTGCCAGGTAGAGATTGGCCAGGTGCACTGAAGGAGAATAAGATGTCAGAAAGGCAAATGGTAATATGTTTTCTCCTCTGGGGTAACCTGGATATGTTCTTTTTCTCCAAACTGTTAAGTTTCAAGGAAATATGTCCACACCACGTTTTGAATTATTAAGTTTAACATCCATGTGCCACCTAATGTGGATGCGTTTGGAGGTGGATAAAGATCAATTTTCTGTTCCTAATTTTTAATTGAGTCTAATGACCAGAAATGACCTAGAAGGCCTTCAGCCTCGGGAGGAAAAGCATTAAGCAGATCTCGGGAGTGAGATACTTCTACTTGCATGAATATTTTTTATTTCAGAATCTGTCCCTGAATCTGCCAACATGACAATGCTCTTCAGTAACAAAAAAGACGTGTTCTGGGCTTTTGCAAAGATGACAGTTGCTTGACTGACAGCCTATTCCTGCACGCCAGTTCCTCAGCTCTAGTTACACAGCAATCTGTCAGCCACTCAGATGACGTGAACTCTCTAAGCCATTAAAGAGTTAACATGTGTTATTTTTTTAGTCTCTCCATAGTTCTCAGGGTGGCAAAATTGCTCTGCAAAATAAATAACACCATTTAAAGGTTAATTACTTGATTAATGTGTGTCTTCCTATGACACTTGCTCTTTATTTACACAGACAGAAGAATCTCCCACTATATCTTGTTTTAAATCTCTTTACTCACTTCCTTCGTTTGGTCCAAGAGATAACTTTTCATGGGTTCTCAATAAAGAAATCAAAATATTATCCTACTTTTCTGTTATTGTTGTTGTTTAAAAGATCTGCAAAGAAACTGACATACAAAGAACTTGATGATTGAAAGTGGATGAGTCATTTTTCACTCCCCTCCAGGTGGGTAGAGCTGTGAGTTATTTCTCATCATTAAGTAAAAAAACATTTTACTTTTGGTTGGCATGACAGTGACATAAGAGCTCTCCTTGGCTCTTTCTGAGTCAGCTGGAAAGTGAAAACCTTTCAGCTCAAGACACAGAGTCAATCTTTTACACTCTCATTAACATTAAAGGAGGCCATGTGGGCAAATCCACATACATAAGAATATGCTTCATTTAGAATCAAATCAATAACCGGTATTGTGTTGCTTTTTCCAGAGCAAAAATAAAAACATAAAATAATGCCACAAAGTCAGGTTGTATGTTTGGAGAGTACTTGCATTAAAAGCATGATATCATCTATTTATCTATTCTAATGATCTTTATGAGATCAGTGGTAACTCTATGGAAAGACTCAAGATTGACTGTTATACTGTAATCAATAAAATCCTGAAATAAAAGTGGTCTTCCTTGGCCTTCCTCCATCTCCCAAAGTTCTGAAACTTCCTGAAGAGATGGACAACACACATGCTGATGTGAGCGATAAAGGAGAAATTTCACTTTGTAGATTGTATTTCTGTAAGAAAATATCCTGTACATCACTTGTATAGGATGAATCTTCCAACTAACTGTGGGCAACGGAATGGAATATGGTGGACTAGGAACAAGGAAAAAAAATGGAAGAAGCAAAAGATAAGAGGGGAAAGAGTAAAATGAGCAGGAGAGTACTGGATATATTTCCAAAGGAACCAGCAGAATACAGTCACTTATGATGGTGATGCTTTCTCTGTTTTTCTAAAACATCTACAAAGCTTTCTCTCTCAATCTAATAAATCCAGTGAGAATACATTTTTATTTGCCTAAATATTTATTTATTTCCTTTTTCCATTCCTTTAAAAAGTAAATAAAGTATGTACGACTAAATAGTAAGAGATGAGGGGAAAAAAACCTACCAGCCAACTAAGAAACAGAAGACACTCAGAAACATCTTTATAAATATAGAGAAACTTGAGATAATACATTATCAGGTATTTTAGAAGGACAGAACCTGGGAAACTTTTTTAATTCGACAAACTAACATAATTTGCATCCATTCATTCTGAGTCACTTTACAGAAAGAAAAAGACAGGAATAAAACCCAAAGAATAGGCGACTGATCCCATTCTATTAGTTTTCTCTTGGTGTGTAATAAATTACCACTTGTCATCTCACAGTTTCTGTGGGTCAGGAGTTCAGGCACAGCTCAGCTGATTCCTCTATTCAGGGTCCCACAAGGCTGCAATCAAGGTGTCCTCATCTAAAACTCAGGGCCTCTTCCAAGCTCATAGGGTTATTGACACAATTCAGTTCCCTTCAGCTATACGACTAAGTCCTTCAGCTTTTAGAGACCATCAACATTTTCCTTCCACATGACCCTGTCTCAGTCTGCTTGGGCTGCTATAACAAAATACTATAGACCAGGTGCCTTATTTTTTTTTTTTTTTTTTTTTTTTTTGCGGTACGCGGGCCTCTCACTGTTGCGGCCTCTCCTGTTGCGGAGCACAGGCTCCGGACGCGCAGGCTCAGCGGCCATGGCTCACGGGGCCAGCCGCTCTGCGGCATGTGGGATCTTCCCGGACCGGGTCACGAACCCGTGTCCCCTGCATCGGCAGGCAGACTCTCAACCACCACGCCACCAGGGAAGCCCACCAGGTGCCTTATAAACAACAGAAATATATTTCTCACAGGTCCAGAGGCTGGGAATTCCAAGATGAAGGCGCCAGAATATTTGGTGTCTGGTGAGCACCTGCTTCTTGGTTCATAGATGGCCACCATCATTTCTGTTTCCCTATGTCCTCACATGGTAGGAGAGGCAAGGGGTCTCTCTGAAGTTTCTAAGAGCACTAATTCCATCTAATCACCTCCCAAAGGCCCCACCTCCTAATACTATTACCTTGGGTGTTAGGATTTCAACATATGGATTTGGAGAGTATACAAACATTCAGTCTATAGCAGACTCTCTCCATATGCAGTTTTTATCATAGCAGCTTGTTTCTTCAGAGTTATCAAAGACTATCTCTACTGTATGCTAACAAAATAGAACTATATATGCACGTGGATGGATGGATAGATAGATAGATAGATAGACAGATAAATAGATAACCTAATTGTGGGAATAGCATCCCATCACCATTGTCATATTCTGTTGGTTAGTAGCAAGTCACAGGTCCGGGCCACGCTCCAAGGGAGGGGATTGTACATGCCATGACCATGGAGCTACCCTAAGGTCTATCTGCCATCCGCCACACTTGCAAAAACAATTTTCCACAAGCTCATACTACAGAGAGCATTCCTATATGTCCAAGGAGTCTTTTCCTGGCAAGCAACATCCTATTTTAAGGCCAAATTAGTTCCGCAAAAATAGTTATTTCTGGTTCTGACCACTTCCCAAAAACAAAATGAGAAATATTCTAGTGTTCAGTGGAATGTACCTGTTCATCAATGCATAACATTACCAAACAATGGCACGAACCTAGGTGATGACTGTTTCCAAATCATTGCTGCTTGATGATATTCTGCGATATCCTCAAAATGACTCCCGAATGTTTCCTTTCTCTAATGGAAATGGTTTATTATGTGAAGAGAGCTGTAAACATGCAATAAAATGGCCTTATGAGAAAGTTAATGTCTCTATTCAGGGCCAGGATGGTAAAGGCTAGAACCCAGTGTTGTGCTTGAGCAGTTATTAAGGAATGTCCATGCTTCTGTTTAAGTGCTGATGCAGACTTCCTTATTATACGTTGCTCTCAAGAAAAATAGCAATGGCTCTCTCATCCAACTCATTAAAACTATCAGTTGATAGACTCTTCAAAAATAAAATTGGCTAAAGCAGGGATTTTTTTAAATGATGCATGTTTTCCATAAATATTTTATTTAAGCTAAAAACAAATAAATGAACATCTTTTGCTATTATTTTGATATAAGACCAAGACAACTTTTACTGTGTATAAGTTTACTGACTGGAATTTCCCCATTGTCTTTCATCAGTAAATTCATCTATAATGCATCATCTATGATTTCTAGTTTAGTTTACTTTAAAGCAGAGAAAGAACATAAAAGCATTAACAAAGCACAGATTTTAAAGTAAATCCTCTCTCTCTATATATAAAATATATATATTTTATTCACATCCATTGGCTAGTAATTTTCAGCAACTGACATTTACTGAGTCTTTCAAATGTATTTGACATGATTTCCAAAGAAATCATCACCTTTACATTTTATATTCATATTTTATTAGTACAAGGTAATTAATTTTCAGAACCACAAAACCAGTTCACCACAAAAAGTTCAAGTAACAATAACACATTTAGCAGCAAGCCCAACTAATGTTTTATAAGGGTCCTACGAGAGCAGGTAGACTAGAGAGTAGCCTACCTGCCATAGCACTCACAGTGCGTTGGCAACAGTCAGCAGCTTTAAGAAGGAATGAAGAGTGTCGGTTAATCCAGAAGATCAGTTCAGAGAACGTCATTTAAGTAATTTAAAAGAGCTTCTGCTATCGGCTGTCAAAGGTATAATCAATATGCACACATTCAACAATATTTGGTGAACCCCTACTACATGCTCTATTATGGAGGTAGGCGCTAGCTACCCCACAAAGAAGAAAACGCGTGATCGTTGTCCTTGAAGATTCTAATACAATTACTTTGTGAGGTGTTACTGCCCTTATGTAATGTTTGTAGCATATGAAGCTTGCTATCTTCTTTAATCCTAAAAAGCTTTGGATGTTAGCCTGGATTCTGACAGGTACTGAAGAATGGTGAGAAATTCACTGAGTTCCTAAGGTTATTGCTTGATGATTTATGACTCATCAGTACTTAGATGCAAGTGCCCTGTCAAATTCATTTTTTTTAACACCAACAAATATGAGGTTGAATTGTAAAATAGGTTCCATTTAATCCAATTTCTTTTATGTAGTTATGCTCAAGGATGCATGAAGGGACCTGCGTTATATGAGAAATTTTTCCAAGGAGTAGCAGAGATGAAAATTTACTCTGGAAAAACCACAAGGGAATATTTAACTCTCCTCTCCTGCACCCCATATATAATCAGTCAACAAGTCATAGCATTCAAAACTGTCCATTTCTCCCAACTTTACCATGTCATCAATTTAGTATATTCCTCCTAATCTCCTGAAAAATTCTCTATCCTTTTTCCTGACACCAATCTTCTACCTCCATCCCATATCCATAGTGCCTCCAAAGATCACAAATCTGCTTGCGTGATTCTCATTTTTAGAACCCACTATGGATCTCCACATTCCCAAGAATAGTGCCTAAGCTCCTTCAAGTAGAGCCAAGCAGGGCCCAAACAATCTAGATATACCGTATTTTATCAGAATCATCCATGATTGTTCCCACTCATATAGCCTAGGTCCAGCATCATAAATTCATCTCCGTTCCTTCTTCAAGTACCCAAACATTATTGTGTAAGTTTGTATCATTGCAATTCTGTTCTGTGTTTCTGCAGTACCCTTTTTTCTTAAAATCTTGGCAAACTTCCACTCGTCCTTCAAGATCAACTCTTTAAACTTTACCCAAATCCTCCATGCAGAGTTTGTCCACAATATTTCAGGCAGCTCTCTTTTATTGCACAAATTTTGTTGCATGGCTATTTACTGAATCCCAAACACTGGGTGGGGTTCTATGGAGACAATGGTTAACAAGACCATAATAGCATACTGTATTTTTTTTGTTCATTTACTTGTTGCTCCTATTATGCTATGAACTCCTTGAGAGCAGATAGTATATCTTACTCATTTCTATATGACTCCCAACTGTCTAATGCAGTGTACACATACTACCAGGCATGTACTTAAGTTTACTGAATGAATGACTGAACATCAATGCCATTAAATATAACAATAAAGTCATTTTAGAAATTTTGTTAGAAAGTTTCCCTTACACTGTCCTCAGGATTTTAGGAAATAAATGGGGGCAGTGTTCTAAGTGGAACAGCCCTCCCCCTACCTTAGACTTTTTGCTGTAACACAATTTTTCTATTCTTACAGAATTAAAACTACATGCCCTTATTCATTTAAAAATCTAAATGAATAAATGTCTTCACGTTATTCCCACAGTGTGTTGAAGAGTTGAAATATAGTAATCAGTCCACCATTTGTTATGGTGTACACATAGTAAATAATCAGGTTGACATGGATTTTCAATGACTATTTCTTTTTTAGAGAGTACTCTTACGGGTCACATTTATGCTTCTTAAATCTCCTGTTCAAGCTGGGGTAGAAGGCAGACTAATTCCATCTCCTAATACAAACGTGAAACTTTTCATATAGACTTCAACTCAAGAACACACCTAATTTCTTTACTTTTATGCCATCTATCACTTTTACAGTATTTAGTATACTGATGGTGTACTTGATATGTGGTCAGAACTTGTCTGCTGATTTTCCCTTTTCGTCAACTGAGGTTTACATCAAGGCTTTTAAAGATAATTGAAGATCAGAACTTTGTTTACCCAATTTCTTGAAAATCTCATTTACGTTTGATTGTTATCGGGCAAACCTTTAATGATAGGTGTTAATTTAATTGTATGTATTAATACCTTGTCATGAGTGCAGCCAGCAGTTTTAAGACAATTCTTTATCTTTCAAAAAAAACAGACATGAGAAGGGGTAAAGAGCCAATATTCTAACTTAATCCATTGTAAAAATGAATTTTCTAATACTTCTGAATAATTTGGTAGAAAACTGCAGTAAAACACTAGCTGTGAACACTAAGATGTTTTATCGACATGGAAACATAGTTCCCAAGACCAACCCTGCTAATAATGTGCAATCCTTCAGGATGCGCTGCTTAAAAAACAATTGCTGAGTGTATGGTTATTAAATTCCTGAGGATGTTGGAACATTTTGATCATAAGAGTTTGCTATGGCTATGAATTTTCCAGCACCACTTCAAACAGCTGAATCAGTGTCACATGGAACTTTGAGAAGCAGGATTATAAGACCTAGGATTTTGTTGGGGGCAATGTAAATAATTTGGGAACCCAAATAGTATATCATAATACCTATTTGGCAACAAAGGACAGGGTGATTTTTCTAAAAACTGTTATCCTGATATGAATAGTGTAGTTATCTAAAAATTGAAAGGCATAAAATTATCCTTGTTGAAGATCAAGAACTAGTGAGTTGATGGTACCAACTGAAAGGAAGAGTGGAAAAATAAGCCATGGATTATTCCTGTAGCATAATGTATACATGGTAGAGGAGCATGGAAGAGACTGTACATATGAAGGAAGGATTGAGAGAAGCTGACATTCCCCACGATAGACTGACTATTTAGTTGCATTTAACATTTATCTCGATCTGCCCCTTGGTAGCCATGCAAACATCTGTAGCATAGTTGTTGTTTTTTTTTTTTTTAATGACTGAAGGGCAGCACAAATAAAAGAGAAAGCTGCTGTAGATCTCTGAGCAGAATATTGACAGAAAAAACAAAACTGCTTTAAAATATTTACATTCTTTATAATGCTCTAGCTTAGAAGTCTTACACATCAAACTAGTGATGAGTTTCCAGAGGGATGTGCTAGTGATTATTGATAATCATGATTTTGATCCCGATCATTGTTAATCATGAAATTGATAATCATAATTTCTCTTCAAAACCTTTTTTAAATCAGAGACATCCATACATAGACCCTCAAGCTCCAGCCCTGCCTTCTGCATATAAAGGGACAAAGAAGGAAAGAAGCAGCAGAAACTACTGAGGTTTAGATGCTGCTACAAATAATGAAGATATGAGAGAAGAGAGCTAAATAAAGTCTCACTGATTCTTATCCAAGTTCATTATCAGTCTTGGGGTATGAAGTTTGAATAATAAAACCAAAATATTTTGTTGTGTTCACATTTATTTAGTAACTTGATCTATGTAACTAGTATGCTTCCTGGGTGAAGTCTGGGGATAATGCTTCATTACCATTCTTGTATATGTGCACTATCTGAAGCACTGTAGACCACCACAGATCTGTCCGTTGTATTGCTTATGTGTAAATGTGTGCTTCCAAAATCCTGAAAAAATGTATTCATTTTGGTTATTAAGTACACCAAGCATTAGTCAGGACTTATTTTGTTACAACTAACTGAAAGCCAGTTTGAATTAACTGAAGTAAAGAGGAATTACTGGAAGGATACTGCAATGGCTTTCTGAACCAAAGGAAGAGCTGGCCAATAGGAGGGCAGCCCTCACTTACAGGTACTCAGAACAACACATCAGCCACAGGTAGAGCTCCCTAGGATCCTGGCAAGGATCATGAAAGCCACCGTGAAGTGGGAAGCCACCCAGGCTATGCCCACTATACTCTTCTTCACATCTTAGTCCTACTACTTCCTGATGACACTTTCCTTTGTTACCTCAACTTTGGAGGAGCAGAAACTAAAAACGTACACAAATTTAGGAGATACAGAAATGATCCTTCCTCCTCTCCCATTCCCTCCCCCACCCAACCATATATTGTGTGAAGTTAAATATTAGGAGAAATTTTGTCCAATTTAACACAAATACTGAGGAAAGAAAAATCAATTTAATAAGACAATTAAATATGCTATTTAGGCCCCATAAATGTACTCTTCTTTCATAATTTTAGTCCTGCTAAATATTTTCTTTTCCATGTGTTTTAGTTAACTTATTTCTTCACACAACACATATAATTATACCTATATAAAAATATACATATTACATACATTTGTACTTAGTACCTATCCATTATTCTCTAATTAAAAAGTAAAATAATTTCAGAGAAGCTATTCTCCCTAACTTCTACTTCACGTAGCAGCCTTGAACTATACTCAGATGTTCAAAGAAAATGTAACTCCTTTCTTTCTTATAATGTATTTGATCATCCCCACAAGCTGCTCGAGAGTTGGGTCTGGGGACAAACTTTAATTTGCCATTTATAGTACCACAAAGCAATCCCTATAGGATAAAGGCTTAGGCTTTTAGGTTTCTGTTCCTCTCCCTTACTTTCACCTGTTCTTGTTCAATACGTGGGGGTGGGGCAGGGGGTGGTAACTGGATCTTCACTGGTCCCTGATGGAGAATGACTAGTCAAGTCTGCTTGCAAGACTGGTGGCCAGCAACGTGGCTGGTCCCACATGGACAGAGAATATCACATGTGTACCCAGAGCCATTGTTAATCCATAGTCCTGGTTGCTTGCCCCATGCAAGTTGTCCACACTCTGGAATCTTAAGCCCTACCCTAGATCTTGCTGGGCCCCTGGCCCTTCCATCTCAGGCTCATCTATCTCACTGTCCCCTGCCAGAACCCAGCCTTCCTGAGATGCTGGAGAACTGCGGGGAGCTGCTGTTGAGGAAGCATGCCATTGGCCTCTCCAATCTTCAAGAGTCTCACCTTCCCTCCTACTTTTGAAAGTAGTTTAAGCATCCCCATACGTGAAGGAAAGTGGGGCTCTGTGAGCCTGAGATCCCCTTATTTCTGGGGGGTTTTTTCCCCACAATTCTCAGAATCGGGTAGGGAGAAGGTGAGCTTCTCCTTCCTCTTTGGTACCTTTAGTTCTTTCTACACTACAAAAGAAACTCTGATATAAACACACTACCTAAGGGAAACATGTTTTGGACCAATAGATTCTTCTAAAATTGCCCTTATTACAGTCATCATCTTCTGGTCCCCAGTGCATGCCCTAAGTTCTAGCCACCATAACCCTTGTCTTTCTGTTCATTATTCCCCATTTGGAACATACCTGTTCAATGCTTTCCCCCTCCTGAATAACTTTTGTTTATCCTCTGAGACACATCTGAAAGGGACCTCTTCCAGATAACTGATAGAAGAGATAGAAGGCTGTATTATTTTTCTTCATCCTTCTGTTCTGACTTGGAAGAAGAAGAAAATTTAGTGATGTGGCTGGCAAAAATATGTAGCAAATTAGAAATCTTGCTAGAACTAGCAGAAGACAGTTCTCCAGAAAGGTGTTAGCTCATGTGTGGGGTAAGCTCCTCATTACGGATCTGTTGCCCGAGGGAACAGACTGGAGCTAGAGCAAGACTCTTTGAACACATGGGAGTTTTCAAGAGGTGCATCATGACCTCTCAAATTTAAAGTTGTTGGAGGCTATCTTCTGCCCAAGTTACATAAGTGAAACTCTTTGAACTTCTGGACTTAGCAGTGAAAGTGATTCCGACTCTGAAATATTATAGATGTGGTCAGTTAAAGTTCGGTTAAGTACAAATGGAACAGAAGGGAGATGTGATATTAGGGGAGGAGACTCATTTGTACATTGGTTTTTATTTTATTGTTCTCACTTTAAATTATTAATTTCTATAACATTTTCCTATTAATATTTTTAAATATTTATGTTCTCCAATAAAGTCATACTTTTGTATATAAAAAGAAAAAATTAGCAGCATAGAGTGGTTTTATCTCGAGGAGTTTGAGTCTTTTATTTTAAATTCTTGATATAAATTGGAAAAGAGCTAATGAATATGGTGAATACCCTACTTCCTGCAGCTATAATTTTTTACAAGAGTTTAAGAGAAGTCTTAACAAATTGAACCCATCTCATTTCTGGATAACATCACAGAATTTTCTCCAGTAAATGCCCTGCTAATTTTAGTAGAAGTGTTTATTTACTTTGTTCACCAAATGCCAACATTTATTCAACTCAATGAAGGGAAAAACAGGCCATTGTTTGAGTATTATATATTCGTAAACAGTTTGATTAAAGTAACTTTATTTTCAAAATGCAACAAGGCCCTTATGTGTTTAAGTATCCACCTTTAAGTTGTTGAGAAAAAATGGGAACTGGAATAGTATAGTAATTGAAATCTGCAAACAATCTAAAACTTCTCTTTAGCAAAATGTTTGCCATCATTACTAAGAAGCAGCAAAAAGGACTGATTTAAATTCCACCTTGGATTTCTTATGGATTCCATTACCCTTATTATCATTGTTCCCATTAGCACAGCTAATTGAGAAGTATGTATATCTCACTACTAAATGATGAAATCTCATTCTTTACCTCCCACCCAGCACAAACTGCTGCGTATCCTTAGTAAATAGCTATTTACAAAAATGATTTACATGCTTATGCACAAAGCTCCATGCTCTATATTATGGATTGTTTTAAAAATGTTTTTTAAAACTAGTGATATGGAAACTGAAGTAATAAGATTCCTCCCAAGTTAGAAGGTTAATTCTTTAAGGGAGATGCTCCCTCAGAAATATGTCAAGGATTTTTATCCCATAAGGCACTTTCATCTGGGATGCAAAGTAATAAGGAATGAAGGGCAAAGGAGCAATATTTGTGTTCAAATGGAGTCCAAGGCAAAAAAGGGTAAGAGAAGGAAGCAGTTAGAAAAGAAGGGCTCATCTTGCTCTTTTACTATGTCATTCATAATTTTTCCCTAAAAGCTGGCCAACTTAAGTGGTCTTGTCACTCTGCACTAGATATTAGACATGTGCTAGGAATGGGAGTTTGTTGGAAGGTCAGGGAGAATGTCAAAAGGTCATCCTGAAGGAGCAATGCCCAAAAGCCACCTTTTGAGGAGAGGTGCCATGCAAGAGCATGGCAGGTCATTGGTGGCTGACAAGACCCAGTTATGAGTGTGTTTTAGAAAATCAATAACAGATGGAGAATCGATCACTTAAGTTCAGGCCGTTGGAGTAAAAAATAAATCTAGAATATTACTCAAAACATAGGGCTGGAGCAGAGGAAATAACTGAAGAAAAGCTTCCAAGAGATCAGCAAACTAACGGTCTTATGTAGAAATAGTTTAATTCTTTTAAGTAAGAGTTAGGGTCTGACTATGGTGAAAACTGTTCAAATTTTTTTCAATATTTTATCTACCCACATTCTCTCTCCAATAATCATCTTTGAGCTACACAACTGCCACCTCTGACTCTGCAAGAAAAGTTAGGTTGGTATGATGAAATGAGGCTAGGCTTTGGAGTCAAAAGACCTCAAGTTCCATCCCAGCTTTGCTACTTACTTGCTCTGTAGAGACTCAGGGCCTCAGTACTGTCCTGTGTAGACTGGGGATATTAATATCGATTACACAGGATTGCTGGTGGGATTAAATGAGATCATGCTTATAAATTCTCTGGCCTATAGTAAAGGACACAGAACTTTTTCTTCCCTCGCTTAACTGGTTTATCTCTTTGATGCCCCTTTCCTTGTTCCGAGTTGAGATTTTCTACCATTTCAATATCCTTCCAACACTTGCCCTCTCATATTTAAAGTAATCCTCCAAATTGCACTCATTCAGTCCATAAGGTTTTGCTCAATTAAGTAGATCAGGACCTAGACCACAGACATTCCCTTCCCAGCATAATGAGAGCCTCTGGGAACTACAGTTTTGTCTTTGAATCAAGTGGGATGGTGGCTCTTTCTCTCTGACTCCTCCCAGCCCAATTAGGCCCTTTAAACAAGTGAACCTGGGTAGAAGGTACTAAAGGCAGCAGAGTCTGGGTAAAGGCCAAGACTTTTAATTTTCCCTCCCTCCATCTGCTTCCACTGTTGCCAGGAAACACCTAGGGGAAGGAGTTTCTACAGGTTTTACTCATGAAAATACAGCTTCCCTCTAATAGAATTAAAATTTTAAAATTTGGGGGCGGTAGATGATTTAGGATGTTAACCCTTTTAGGAAAATCTCTCTGTTGAAAGAATTCTTGTCCAGAACTACGTATTTCTTAGTGGAATTTCAAATGAATCAGTTCATTGAGTTTTTAGAAAATGCCCATGTAGGTTTTAAGACTCACAATTTCCCATTCAGATGTTGCACTAGTTTTAACCTACCACGTTATAAATATCCAAGTGAGCTCTTCTCTGTTTTTAAATGAATTTTTTTTTCAATCAGTTGCCCTAAAAATATAGTCAAGATACACAGCCAGCAAATCTAGTAAATTCTTCCAGTTGCAGTTTTTCAGATGTCATCTCTTTATAGCTTTTGTATTCATTGTGAATCTGAAATAATCATAAATCCATATAAATGGTATAACCAATGGAGGGTAATTAATTAAATTCATTAACTTATTCAGTACCATATGAAGCACCTTTACAATAAATACTAATTGCCTTCAGAACATACGTTAAGGGCAAAGGGCAAAGGTATAGCTGAAAGTCACTGACACACAAATCCTAATCCTTCGCACCATGACTGTGTTCCTCAGAGTGTGGTCCCAGGACCTGCAGCATCAGCATCACCTGGGAACTTGTGAGAAATTCGGATTCTGAGGACCCAGCCCAGGCCTACTGAAACAGGAAAACTCTAGTGGTGGTGTCAAGCAATGTATTTTAACAAGGCCTCCAAGTGATTCTGATGCACACTAGAATTTCAGAACCACTCCTCTTTTCCTTATTAAAGGAAATTTACTCCTTTTTCTTAATATCCTTATATCTAGATGATAACTATATTTGCATACTTATCAGAATTGAACTACAAACAGTTTAACATTTCTCCGGCCTCCAGGCAGAACTGGCACAACACCTTCTTCATGAAGCTACCTCCCCGGGGGCAACTCTGGCACATACCTAAAATCCTGCCCACTTCTCAGGGCACTTCCAAGGAGGCATCCTTACCCCTGATGGACTCTGTGGGGTCCTCTCTCCCTTCATTCTTTCACCACTCCTGTATTCATCCCATCTTGGCAGTTACTGCAATTCTTGTTAACTTCTCTGTGAGGGTTCAAACTATATATTATTCCCCATTGGATCTCCAGTGTCCACTGTGGTGCTTAACCTAAGTGATCAATATATATTTAATGAATAAATAATGAAAATGATATAAGCAAGCAGCTGTAGTCATGAAATTTATAATTCAGGTACAATATAAATCATATAAACTGTTTTCAGAAACTCTAGGATAAGAGGAAATAAAGACTTAATTTGAGGGAGAATTTTAATCTGCTATTATTTTCCCTCTATCAATTAGCTGTTTTGTTACTTTTTTTTTTTTTAACTGTGGTCAGCCTTCAAAGATATATTTATTTCAGTGTAATATTTGATCCTGAAAAAGTCAGTTTTCCTTGTGGAGCTTCAACAATAATTTGAACCAGGACACAGTTTGATTTTATCAACAGCAGGTATACGATATTTTAAAAATAACACTGGGCTTAGATCCCAAAAATAGATTTCAGTCCTATTTCTAATATTAATAATCTGTCTTATTACTTTGGGAAAGTCAATTAACCTCAATTATTTCATCTGCAAGATGGGATTCAATGATATCTATCCACAACAAGAGGTTAGTGAAAGAATCAAAGTAAATGGTGAATATGAAATTGTTTTGCAAATTTGAAAGCACAACACACCCAAGAAGTGTTATTATTTGTTACCTTTTGGAGAATGGTCTAGTTGGGCAATCCAAAGCTTAATTAGCTTATTAATCAGTAGATGTGGAGAGTCAAACTCCATATGGAGACACACATTTTCTCTGTGATGCAAGATTACAGCTAGTAAAATGTACAACTGAACTATTTATGTAGAAGATCCAGTACTTACCATGACTAATATAACTGGTCTTCCACAAAATGACATTTTTTCCAAACTTCTAAGTATTAATGTTACTTACTGTCCTAACAGTCTTTAATTAGTAACCATAGTGAGAATAATGAGAATTCTCATAATTTTAATGAGAATTCTCAACTAAACTAAATAAATGAGTTTTCATTATACTCTAATTTTTTTTAACAATCAAGCAGTATAAGTAAAATTATGAATCTGAAAGTTACATAGAAACAAGAAAATAATCTGGAATTAAGCCAGAATTTAATTATATTTTAGGTCAAGAAAGGACTGGAATCTCTTCTCTCTTTCCTATCTAAATTCTAACCTTATTTCAAGTTCAGTTTGAACCCTATTTCTACCATAAATGTTCCCCCAAGTCTGCCACCTCATAATGACATTTTCCTTTCACAACGTTCCAATGTTTCAAAACATTAAGTCCTTAATGTTTTCTGGCTGAAATTGTTAATGTTCTCCAAACATCACCATTCAACCCCATATTTCTAAACTTCCTTGGAGTTAGATTACAGTCAATGAACTCCAAGAAGTGATATGTGGGATACTATGCTTCCTGCTCTTCTCTCCTCCCCTGATAAGCTACGTTGGAAGCCACAGATGGAATTTCCTCAAAGTATAGAAGCAGACTGGATTCTGGAAATCGATTACACAGAGGATAGAGGCCCTAGAAAACTTCCCCAACATGCACAGAGTGGGAAATATACTTTTTAATGTAAAGCCACTAAATTTAGGGATGTGTTTATTATGACAGCATAACCTTGCCTATCCTTACTAATAGAAGTATATGATAGGCACTGCACAAAATTGCAGTTAATCATATGTTATTCTGCAATGGACTCAATTTCAAAACTTTGACAGAAATGGATAGCTCAATGTTTGTCCTCAATGATCTATAGCCTAATAAAGGAAACAGATTTATAAATAAATGGATTGATCATGCAACATTATATGTGACCACGGATGTCTACATATGATAATGAAAGGAGTACTATGAGAGAGCATTTAACTTTCTCTATAATAGGGAAGGGGAGAGTCCAGAAAAGCTTACTAAAAGAAGTAATACTAAATAAATGTTCATTCCATTTAATGACAAAATATGATGCTCACTTGCTTTGTGCCAAATATTGAGCTAGTTGTTAAAATTTGAAGATTAGAGGTTACAGAGAGAGAGAGAGAGAGAGAGAGAGAAAGAAAGAAAGAGAGAAAGAAAGAAAGAGAAAGAAAGCTTTCTAAGCACAGGGATCAGCATGAATAAAAATCAGATCAGAAATAAGTGGGTTTACTCAGTATCTATATACTATATGGTACTGACAGAGTGTAAAATGTAATGGTAATAGGAAATGAATATGGAGAGGCAACCAGTTCAAGAAGGGTCTCATGTACCACAATAAAGATTTTTTATTATAAGTTGTTGATGATGGAAGGAAGCAAAAGACATATCAAGTCTGTATCTTAAAAAGATCATAGTCTTGTCATTTGTGTTTAGGAGGTGATCATGAAATGAGAGCTCCAACTAGGAGGCTATTCTGAGAGTAGATGTGAGAGATTAAGAGATGTTGGAAATATTCAATATCTGGCTCTCCAGGGAAAGGAAACTCTGATTTATGGCTATTTTTAAGCTCCAATATGATGTTACTGAACAGTGAGAAGGGAAAAGATGCTCACAGTCGTACAAGCTTCAGCACACAGCTGACACTGAGATAGCACCACTGTAAAGGAGGTATCTGGAACATATTAAGTTCACAATAAGTAAACATTTGTTGAATAAATGAAGAAACAAATGTTTATAGGAATAGAAATAGAAAGGGAAAAGTAGATTACAGAAATATTTATAAGTAGAATTGAAACAGAAGAGAAGGGGGCAGGGGACAACTTTTAAATGAATGACATAGCCATAGGACATGCCAAAAACTGGTTAGAACCAACGAGGTCCAAGATGACAGAAGATTCGACTTCCATTGGACCTTTAGCCTCATTATATGCTCACTGTAATACATTAGCATGCTAAATGACACACCCTCAGGCACTATGACAGTTCTGAGGCCAACCATAAAAGGTCAAAAAGTGGGCGGTGGCCCAGTTCCTGGAAATTCCTGCCCCTTCCCCGAAATAGTTGGAATAATTCTCCTACTCATTAGCCTATGAAATTACCCAGCCCATAAAAACTAACCACCCCATATTTTGGGGACTCTCGCCTTCTGAGATGGCCCACACTCTTGTCTGTGGAGTGTGTTTCTCCCAAGGTCGTTCTCGCCTTTTGAAACAGACCACATTCTGTCTATGGAATGTGTATCTCTAAATAAATCCATTTCTTACCTATCATTTTGTCTCTCACTGAATTCTTTCTGCAATGAGACTTAAAGAACCTGAGCTTCATTAAGTCCTGAGACCAGGTGTGTGATCTCAATAAAAAGACCGTGGGTTCACGTCCCAATCTGGGTTTAGGCCAGGTTTAAGTCCTAACCTATGGGTTCAAGTCTCAATCTGAGTGGCATGGTTTCACAGCCATAAAGAGCAACATTCTCTACACTAACAAATGTAAAATAGATAGCTAATGCTAGTGGGAAGCAGCCGCATAGCACAGGGAGATCAGCTCAGTGCTTTGTGACCGCCTGGAGGGGTGGGATAAGGAGGGTGGGAGGGAGGGAGACGCAAGAGGGAAGAGATATGGGAATATATGTATATGTATAACTGACTCACTTTGTTACAAAGCAGAAACTAACACACCATTGTAAAACAATTATACTCCAATAAAGATGAAAAAAAAAAATAGATAGCTAATGGGAAGCTGCTGCATAGCACAGGGAGATCAGCTCCGTGCTTTGTGATGACCTAGAAGGGTGTGACAGGAGGGTGGGAGGGGGGTTTAAGAGGGACGGGATATGGGGATGTATGTATGCATATAGCTGATTCACTTTGCTATACAGCAGAAACTAACACACCATTGTAAAGCAATTATACTCCAATAAAGATGTTAAAAAAAAAAGATAACATTCCTTCTTGGTCTTATAAGGGGCCACAATGATGCTTAGATCTGGATTGTGTAAACTGTCAATAATACATCATTTAATGTATAGCCCTCTGTCTCAAAACACATATAACTGTGCCTTGACTTCTAACCAGTGGAACAGTTCTGAGCTTTCTGAGATGCTGTCCTGGGTTATAATCCTCAAATTTGGCTCAAATAAAATTTTCCATTTCTTTCTTAGATCGAATGATTAATTTTTGGTTGACACGTTAAAGAAAAAAGATTATCTAAATACTAAGAGTCGAGTTACAAAGATGAAATTGGGTAAAAAGTCCTAAAATGTCTCTTCATTCTTGTATTCTTCAATTCTAATCCTAACTTTAGAGGAGGCTAAGGGAGCCTTCCCATATTTGCCTTCTTCACATAAGAATAGAAACAGTTTTAGAGATAATAGTTTCCCGGGTAGCTGTTCAAAACCAGAAAGTGGGGCAGTAGAGATCCAAGAGAGATTTTTTTTAAACTATGCTTATTATAGCCCACCAGGGATGTTATTGGAATGGTAGCAAAAAGTCTTTAGAAAGCAGAGAAATGTTCATTGCTTATTTTATAAATCTCCCCCAAAGTTCCTGAAGGCTAATTCTATTCTCACCCAGAGTTCAAAGTCTGACCACCAGACAGTGTGGATTGAAGTAGAAAAGTAGGATGGAACAATTTCTACACTTTGAAGTCCAGAGAAAGGAAGATCATTTCAGGGGCTTGAAGCACACACACCAAACACTCTTTCCATCACCACTGCCATCAAAGAGTAAGGTTGAATGGAACTTTGAAAACCTTAGAGGAAAATTATCTTGCTGCTTTCATATCTAGATTTGCTTCCTCTCAAATTATGAATTCTCTCCTAATATGAAAGGCCCATTTTCATTGCCCTGAAATATATCTGAGTCATAAAAATGAGTAACTACAAAACATTGTTACTCTGTACACCTGGAGAAGCAGAAATATTTTGTGTCATTTTGTTTCCAAAGGAAAAGTAAATATGTATATTTTAAGCCCAAGAGATCTAGAAAGTTACAAGTTATAGGTAACGTTACAAAAGACCACAATAGTGGTATCACCCAGCAGTTATCCTTCCTATCCTCCCCCCACCCCATCCAATGCATTGGACTGTGTGCTTCTCACCCACTGTATTGCACAAGGTTATCATGGTCTTCCTATTTCTCCTCTTGCACCCTCCAACCCATCTTTTTAAAGGGAGCCAGAATTATTTAAACTGCACATCTTTATAATTAATGGTTATAAATTGACTACCAAGCAATTAATGGCTTTCTAGAAACTAAGCGACCATGGTGGGGTTTCAAAAGAATACCTACAATGTATTTGATTAACAGGGTTGGTGGTTTTCATGTAAACCTACTTGATAACAGGAGTTTGACTGCAGTTTCTTGGATCCATGATATCGTGAAGCCAAGTGCCTTGCATATAATTGACACTGTCTTTTAAAGAGATTTAATATCACCACTCAAAACATGACTACGCACTCTTAATTAGTTATTCAGCACCTTCAAGAGCTCACTGCCTATTATTTCAAAGAAAAAAAAAAAAAGAAAGAAAATGAGAAGAGTTACTTTTGGCATTAGCATTTATGGCTCCCAGGACCACGAAATAAAGAGACATTGACTGAGCTGATAGCTGAGCTAGGAGAAGGGTGAAACTAAAAGAACTGTGAGATCAAGTGGACATTAGCACAAAACTTTAAAAGGAGAATGCAAGTTTTAAGCAGCATGTGAGTGAGTTGTAAGTCTCTTGTGATACATATCTCCAGAAACCCCACTGACCTCAGCATGATTGACATTTATGAGAATGACCTTAAGGTAGGTGAGGCGGATGTTTTTTTTTTGTTGCTTGCTTGCTGCTTCCATGACTTAAATGAAAGTAGTCTGAGATGTCAGTTGCTGCACTGCTAATCTTCTTCAGGCCAGCATGAAGGGAGCACTAAGTTTGAATTCCTACCTGTCTTACAGATGACTAAAATAGTCAGCTATGTTGGAACGCTGGTGCTTTTGGGTGTAACTTACTCATTTACTATGTCCTCCACATTCCTCCCGAGACCTGCCACTTTGCTCATCAGGACTAGTGCCAGAATGTTAGCATCAGATCTGCTTAATGTCATCCTCCTGTAAATGGACCACAGTAAACATATTGGGCGGTCTACAAGAAACACTGGAGATGAACAATTTAGACTTACTATCTGTCACTGACAGCCGGGACCATCTGGACAGGCAGTTAATGATCAGCATTAGAGCCACATGTAATCTCTGGGCCTCAGTTTAACAAATGTAGGGGAGCTGAGAGGGGATTTGAGCAGTGTAGCAAAAGCTCCCCTGAAGTCCTGAAAGAATGAGACGAGACTGAGTCTCACCTGGCAGTAACTAAAATCCACGCACGGTCACTCTCAAACTAACAAACACAGACTGGTTTTTAGGGCAAACATAGAAAAGGATTAAGGTAACTGCTCTGGAAATTTAAATATTCCTGTCCTCCCCAGCAGAAAAAGAGAGAGAGAGCACTTTTGCCTGAGCTACTCAGATGCCAGAAATCTGCTCTTGACCATAGAGAATCCATAAATTCTTATACGCTTCTTGTGGAGTAGGTTGGAAAAAGAACCCCTATTTATAATATTTCTTAGCCTCAGCCTTTGGATCAGCTCTAGAAAGATGTATGCAGGAGGGGCTGAAGCTTTTACCCAGACAGAAAGGAAAGATTGAGATTCACTGCAAATATTCCTATAGGTCAAAGGGAAATCACAAAAATCCATTTCTAAAAAATGCATTTAATATTTCTAAAACTTATCGCCACAATGGTGTTAAGCAGTAGATGGCTTTATTTATTATGTTGCAGTTGAGTTTCAAAAGCATTATCTATTTAGCTTTTCCTCAGGCTGAGGAACTGAAAAAGTATCAATAGAGAAAGTGTATGTATATTTTGAAAAACAGAGTTCATCCTTCTATGGGCAATGACAATCCAATGTGGGCTTAATATTTTGGTGGCTTTGTTTTCTTGAAGATTTTAGTTATCAGTATCTTTAGTCTAAACAACAACAAAAACCCATGATTTCAAAATTAGGCCAGTATCCTTGGGCTTGAGATGAGACCTTAAGCTCTTGTGTCTATATTTAACAGAGTGCTGCCAGGAACATTTGAAGAACAGCCACATGTCATCTACCTGCATCAAGGATGAAAAACACATTGCTTGCCTGCTGCCACTGTCCCCATGGCACCTCCATGACAAATTTTATTAATTGACTGCAGCCCTCTTTCCCAATGAGCTCAGACAGAGCTTCACAATCTTTCTTAACACAGCCACTTCTAATCATTGTCTTGGGACAATGTGTCTTGGGAGGTGAGTTGAACATATTTCACATAGGATTTTTGTCAGAGATAGCTTAAGTTCCAGGGAAAGCATTTTGGGTGAGACGGAGGGAAGGAGGGAAGGAGGGAAGGAAGGAAGGAAGGAAGGAGGAAGGACGGGAGGGAGGGAGGGAGAGAGGGAGGGAGGGAGGGAGGGGTAGATGGATGGATTACTTAGTGCCTGTTATATACAGAATGTATACTTTGTAAATGTTGACAAAGATATTTTGCTTGTCCAAAGTTTGATCAGGCTCCTAACCCTTCTCCTGGGCCAATCTGTGTACTTCCTTGTAAAATCCAGTTTTAGCAAGAGCCCTGCTAAGCCAGTATAACCAGAGCACCCAGCCTTCAATGATGAAAGCACTGCTGCCCAAAACTGCTCCAAGATGAGAAACCCCAGTTCTACGACAGACTAAGAGCTGAAAACACCTCTTCAGGATACCAAGGAAACTGAGTTTCTCCTTCACATCTTACGGGAATCAACCTCCTTTGCTTTTAAATTTCCTACAATTATACCATCTAAAAGGAGTGATGTTTCACAGCGTTTGTGCCCTTCATTAACAGACCCATGCAAATCTTTACCAGTGAATTATTTTTACAGGTGAGGAATGGAATCTCAAAAAAGTAAGATAGTTTAAACATTGGCTCAGAATTTAAACCCAGATTTGCCCATCTCCAAAAAAACACATGTTTTTATTTACAGAATGGTGGCAACCAGAC
This sequence comes from Tursiops truncatus, assembly GCF_011762595.2. Lineage (NCBI taxonomy): Eukaryota > Metazoa > Chordata > Mammalia > Artiodactyla > Delphinidae > Tursiops > Tursiops truncatus. The sequence continues at coordinate 25,457,100 of NC_047036.1, forward strand.
CTCTGTGAACTTTAGAGGATGGACTTTGTCAATTCAAAGATTCTTTGGACTGCCGTCTGCTAACTGTGCTTAAATCTACCCCTGATCAATTTAACCAAAAGTTATGATTTCAATGTTCCTGCTTCGTTGTACCTTCAAACATAGCTTTAGTATCATAACCATTTTCTGGTTCCTCAAATACTATCAAATTACATTTGTAGCACTTCATAACTTAATAAAGAAATCTACCTATCTTATCCCTTAAAAGTGAGGAATAGGGGCTTCCCTGGTGGCGCAGTGGTTGAGAATCTGCCTGCCAATGCAGGGGACACGGGTTTGAGCCCTGGTCTGGGAAGATCCCACATGCCGCAGAGCAACTAGGCCCGTGAGCCACAGCTACTGAGCCTGCGCGTCTGAAGCCTGTGCTCCGCAACAAGAGAGGCCGCGATAGTGAGAGGCCCGCGCACCGCGATGAAGAGTGGCCCCCGCTTGCCGCAACTAGAGAAAGCCCTCACACAGAAATGAAGACCCAACACAGCCAAAAATAAATAAATAAATAAATATTTTTAAAAAAAGAAAAAAGAAAAGTGAGGAATAGCATCCATTTCTTACTGATCAAGAAGAAATTATATATCCTGCCCAAGATCACAGGTAAGGAAAAACTCAGACATGAACCTAAACTTGTGATGACATTCCAAACTCTTCTATTAAATTACACTGTGAGGTAGAACTTGATACATGCCAGAAGAAAGAAAAAGGTAAAGGGTAATGAGAGTTGAAAGGGCAAGACTGGAAATAAGTTATTGATGTGGTGGCATTTGAACTGTATTAAAGGATAAATAGGATTTTAACACGTGTGTAAAGGAATGCCAAGTAAAAATGAGGAAAAACGAAAAGGCTTAACAGAAAACAAGGTATTTGAGAAGAGACTGGCAATTTATATGTGTTTATAGCATACTACACATGATAATGTTGGGTAGAAAATTAGTAAAATAAAGTAGTTTGGGGCCAGATTATAAAGGAGCACATACTGTGATGACCTAGATGCGTGGAATGGGGGGTGAGGGAGATCCAAGAGAGAGGGGATATATGTATACATATAGCTGATTCACTACCCTGTACAGCAGAAACTAACACAACATTGTAAAGCAATTATACTCCAATAAAATTAATTAATTAAGGAGCACATAATCCATGCCAAGAAATTTAAATCTTTTTCTTTGAGTAAAGGTTTTTGAAAGGACAGTATAATGAACATATTTGTGTTTTGGGAAGATGTCTTGTTTGATTGAGGCAGTGCAAAGAATGTGCTGGAGATAGCAGAAAGAACGAGGTGTGTGTGCTGTTAACTGGGTAAGAAATTAGAGAGTCTACAATGAACCAGAGTCCCTATGAGAATGGAGACACTGGGAAGGATAAACAGTAGTGAAGAAAAGAGGACCATGAATGAGTTTAAGGTTCTTAGTTTGAGCGTCAGAATGAATGACAATGTAATTAGCTGAAGTAGGAGATTTAAGCAATTGGGGGAGATAATCAATTGGACTTTGGACTTAATGAATTAGGGGCTTTCATCCCAACTGCTTATTGAAACCGTCCAGATCAAATGAGAATAGATACATTCTGGAGTCATCACTTAGAGGTGTTTGATACAGGTAACAAGGAGGAATGTACTTGGCTCTAAAAATGGTACACAGAGGGAGAGCTTGTTGAAAACTTTGAACATGAAGGGCTCTTCTGTCTTTTTTTTTTAACATCTTTATTGGAGATAACTGCTTTACAATGGTGTGTTAGCTTCTGCTGTATAACAAAGTGAATCAGCTATACATATACATATGTTCCCATATCTCCTCCCTCCTGCGTCTCCCTCCCATCCTCCCTATCCCACTCCTCTAGGTGGTTACAGAGCTTGTAATTTTTATTATAGGGAGCCATTAAAAACAGTATTCGGTCGTGACAGTTGGAGGCCAAGCCAACAGTAACAGCTGGAAGAAAGTGGGTTTGGGAGCCCTCTGTGAGTACGCATATTAAAACAAGTACAGAAGGTGCCATGGCTGCTGGCCTCCTGCACAGCCTGTGGGTTCTCCTTCTCTGTTATAATAACAGCACTCAGCCTTGTGGCACGTTTTCATTCTTGGAAAGAAGTTTATTTCCAAAATTAGGTTCTTCGTCTGAAAGGTTTTTGAGTCCTACAAGATAATTAGGAAGCCGTGCCTCAAAACAGAATCTGACGTAACCCACTTTGTTTTCGCTTTGAAAGGGCGGTTTTTCAGAGTTTGTCGTATTTTCAAACTATAAGGGCAAAAAAATAATTTTAAAATTTCAGGGTAGGGACAAATGGGAGGACATTTTATTTCTCGTGGCACCTAGCTCAAAATTATTTATGCATAAATTAAAGAAAGACAAGACAAAGTTGTGATATTGTTGGTTATGATGAGGGATGGGGAATCTGAGATAGCACTGGGCCTTAACAGGGAAACTATACAGTTAAGGACTACCTCTAACACAGGTCTTGTTAATACTGCAAAACGTCCAATAGCTAGAACGTATTTTTTTTTCATCTACTTGAAGCAAATGCTAAGTGAAAAGTGACAGGATGCTAAGCCTTCTAAGATAAGTCTGTGCCTCCTGGAGAAGAGTGTGCTGTTATGGCTAAGACAGCAGTTCACCAGCTGAGGCTGGCACAAAAGAGGAACGGCTGGACCCCACCTGGAAACCAAGAGTGTGTTTCTCATTAGAATCGCAGAGAAAAGAAAATACTGCCGTGACCTGCCCTCCAATTAGATTATAAACACACATTTCCAGCAGCAAAAATCAGGACTCCTCTCAATCTTTGGTACATGATGTGCTCACAATTGCTGTTGACATCTCCTGGTGTCTTGGACTCTCTCCTTTCTCCTCTTTAAATTCTTAAATGCTCCCCATACTTCAGAACCTAACTCAACCCCATCTCATCTGAGAAGATTTGTTTCAACCTCTCTATCCATCTTCTCTTGCTCCTTTACCTCTTCATCATTCACTGGATGTGAGACCACATGTATTTGTGCTTTATGAACTAGCCTTTCCACAGCATTTACATTCTGCCTCTCCAGTAAGGCTTTGAAATTGCTTGAGTGAAATATAACATTGCATCTTATCGTGTACAATACCAACATCCCAGTGAGTACTAAGTGCTCAACGTCTTAATCTCTTTCCTGAGAATACATCAATTTATAAAGAATTATCTATAAAGTTTTCACATTCAGCACCAACATAAAGATAAATTATTTTTCCCTTGGACAGTAAATCATATAACCACTTTGCAAAATGAGTATTTTCTAAAATCATGTAGAAAAGGGGAACAAATCAGCCCTCAGTGGGCAGCAGGAGGGAGGCCCGCGTACAAAAGCAAAGCATTTATTGGAATCTACATTTTGTTGCTGTTGTTGTGGCCTCTCCCGTTGCGGAGCACAGGCTCCGGACGCGTAGGCTCAGTGGCCATGGCTCACGGGCCTAGCCGCTCCGTGGCATGTGGGATCTTCCCGGACCGGGGCACGAACCCGTGTCCCCTGCATCGGCAGGCGGACTCTGAACCACTGCACCACCAGGGAAGCCCTAGAATCTACATTTTAAACTTTGCAACCATTAATATTTTAGGAAAGGTATTCCTTTTGGACTTAATAAAAACTGAAACCAGTTACAAGTAACAGGTAAAATATTACCACAGGAATTGCATGCTGATTCATCAAAGAGTCCTGACTATATACATGGCACCAGGGTTGAGGGGTCTCTGGTTCCCACCAGCAAGTGACTGAGCATTTTTCCAGGTTTATTATTAAAGGTCCCAGAAAATTCTAGGACGACTGTGTCTTTAAAAGTCCTTTGCAGCTTGACCCTGGCCAAGTCTAAAAAATGCTCAATTATAAAATGGAGTTTAGTGGCTAGAATTCACAACCTTTAACAACAAGAATTCACAACCACTTGAGTAAAGAGGAGGAGTGAAGAAGCTTCTTTTTTTTCCTGTTCTCTCTTCCAATTAACTTGTAACAGAAGATTTTTGTTTCCCTTGCTGTGTTTTGGCCCCTGGCCTCACTTCAGGCCATGCAGGTGAAATGGCTCTGGGGAAAAAAAGGGACACTTTTTATGCCTAATTGTAAGTGAACCTACAACCCATTCCTCCAATCCTGGTGGAACAAGCTACTGGAGGCCAGCTTCCATTTCCCCACAGTGTTCCTTAAAACTCATAGAAACAAGAAGAAAATACAGTATCACTGAACAAACCACAGAGCAATTGTAAAAATTGGAAGTCTAGTCTAAAATTGGTAGTGCTTTTAAGAACACACAACTATCCAAAAAAGGAAAAAAAATAACATAATACAAAATTTCTCCAGTTTGATTGAGAAATAGTTGACATACATCACTGTATAAGTTCAAGGTGTACAGAATGATGGTTTGATTTACATATATTGTGAAATGATTATTACTACAATAGGTTCAACTAAAATTCATCTTCTCATGTAGATACAATAAAAAGAACAGAAAGAAAAAGGGAAAAAAATTCTCCTTGTGATGAGAACTCAGAATTCACTCTTTTAACAACTTTCCTATATATCATACAGCAGTATTATAGCTATAATCATCACGTACATTATTACATCCCTAGTACTTACTTATTTTACACCTGTAAGTTTGTACCTTTCCTCTAATTCCTCCTCCCCCCACACTCTGCCTCTGGTATAATCTCTTTTTCTATGAGTTTGGGGTTTTTCTGTTGCTTTAATTTTTTTTTAGATCCCACACATACATGAAATCATGCAGTATTTTTCCCACACATACATGAAATCATGCAGTATCTTTCTCTGTCTGACTTATTTCACTAAGCATAATTACCTCCAGCTCCATCCACTTTGTTGCAAATGGCAAGATTTCATTCTTTTTATGGGTGAATAATATTCCATTGTAAATATGTACCACAACATCTTTATCCAGTTACCCATCAATAGATACATAGGCTGTTTCCATATCTTGGCTATTGTAAATAATGAACATGGGGAATGCAGATATCTTTTCAAGTTAGTGTTTTTCTTTCCTTTGGATATATTCCCAGAAGTGGAATATATTCCCAGATCACGTGGTAGTTCTACTTTTAATTTTCTGAGGAAACTTCATACTGCTTTTCATAGTGGCTGCACCAATTTACAGTCCCACCAACAGTGCACAAGTGTTCCCTTTTCTCCACATCCCTGCCAGCACTTGTTAGCTCTTGTCTTTTTGATGACAGCCATTCTAACAGGCATGAGGTGATATCTCATTGTGAGTTTAATTTGCATTTCCCTAATGACAAGTGATGTTGAGTATCTTTTCATGTACCTGTTTTCCTTTTGTATATTTTCTTTGGAGAAATGTCTGTTCATGTAATTTGCCCATTTTAAATTGGGTTATTTATGTTTTTTGCTATTAAGTTAGATGAGTTCCATATATATTTTGGATATAAACCCCTTATCAGATATACTGTTTGCAAATACTTTCCCATTCTATAGGTTGTCTTTTTACTTTGTTGATGGTTTCTTTCGCTGTGAAGAAACTTTTTGGTTTGATGTAGTCCCACTTGTTTATTTATCATTTTGCTGCTAAAACAAAGGTATGTTTTAAAGAATTATTTTTTTTAATATTTATTTATTTTACTTTTTTGGCTGTGTAGGATCTTAGTTGAGGCACACAGAACTTGGTTGAGGCACGTGAGATCTTTCGTTGCAGCGGGCAGGCTTCTCTCTAGTTATGGTGCGCGGGCTTCTCTCTAGGTTGTGGCACGCGGGCTCCGGGGCGCATGGGCTCTGTACTTTGCGGCACATGGGCTCTCTCGTTGAGGCACATGAGCTCAGTAGTTGTGGCACACGGACTTAATTGCCCCGCGGCATGTGGAATCTTCGTTCCCCAACCAGGGATCAAACCTGCATCCACTGCATTGAAAGGCAGATTCTTTACCACTGGACCACCAGGGAAGTCCCACAAAGGTATACTTTAGTAAAACATGTATTCTTTTAGTAATTGAGAAACAGAAGCTGGTTATTGCTCTTATAGATGCTCATTGTGAAATTCAATTCTTTGATAATTTAGGAAATTAACTGTAATAGTCTCCTATTGCCACTGCAACAAATTACTACAAATGTAGTAGCTTAAAACAGCACAAATGCATACTCTTATAGTTGTGGAGGTCAGAAGTCTAAAATCAAAAATATCAAGCACTGACAGGGCTGCATTCCTTCTGGAGGCTTTAGACAAGAATCGGTTTCCTTACCTTTTCCAGCTTCTAGAGGCTGCCTAAATTCCTTGGCTCATGGTCTCTTCTTCCATCTTCAAAGCACGTCATTCCAACCTCTGGTTCCATCATCACATCTTTTTATCTCTGGTTCTAACTCTACTACCCCCCTTTTATGAAAACTCTGGTGACCACATTGGACTCACCAGGATAGTCCAAGATTTTCTCCCCACCTCAACAGCCTTAAATAATCACATCTGCAAAGTCCTTTTTTGCCTTGTAAAATAATATATTCATTGGATATGGGGATTAGGATATGGCTGTCTTTGATGGGTAATTATTCAGGCTACTACAGTAACCAAATTTAATCTGTGATCAAGCATAGGTACAAAGAACCCATAGAGTGTACAAGTAATCAAGATTTGGGTATAATTAATCATCTAGGTCTTCAAGAAAGTGAATTAAATGACACTTTAAGTTGCAAGATAAATGCAGCTAGACGGATGATTTCTAAAATATACTCTTCTTGCTAGCACCAAAATTTTTTTTTCTTTTTCTCATTTGTTAGTTTAAGTACAGAGAAACAGAGTAAGAAATATAAGGGGAAATGGTCATCTAAACTGATGGTTTGTATGTGGAAAAATTTTCTTCAGTATCATTGAAAAAATAAATAAAGAAAGAAAAAAAACTTTTTAAAAGACTTTGATGAAACGTCTCAAACTGCAAAAGTGAAATCTATTCTTTTTTACAGAATTGAATTCTCGTATCTTTATGTCCTGGGTGTTTATTTTTCTAAACACACTGTCGTAGTGGAGATATAAGCTCAGGAAACACTAAGCAAATTCCAGGAGATTAGCAAAGGTGATTTCGATATTGTGTTGATTTAGATATAAACGTGCTATGAGAGGTTACCTCCACTGATCATAGCCGCTGAGAAACTGAGTATTAATCAGCTAATGTTTGCTGCTTTTGGGGAAAAGAGGTAGTAGATAGAAACTAAGAATTCTAAAGAGAAAAAAGGAGCATTAGTCAGATAGGTGGGAATAAGTAAACATCATAAATTAGGTTAATAGCAGGACTCTATATCTTCCTTTTCCTCCTACCTTGAAAAAACCTTAAACTGAAGCTTAATACACTCTGTATATATTCACATTTACTCATTTAACACCTGCTCTATTCAGTATTAACTAAAATCAGTTTCTGCAGTCTTTAAATAAAGTCAGGAAACCTGTTTAAAATTCTTGGCCATAAGCGGGGGGCGGGGGGAGAGATAAATTGGAAGATTGGGATTGACACATATGCACTACTATATACAAAATAGACAGCTAATAAGGACCTACTATATAGCACAGGGAACTCTCCCCAATACTGTGTAATGGCCTATATGGGAAAATAATCTAAAAAAGAGTGGATATAAAAAAGAGTGTATAACAAATTCACTTTGCTGTACACGTGAAACTATCACAACATTGTAAATCAACTATACCCTAATAAAAAATTTTTTTTAAAAATTTGTGGCCTGATCTTTCTTAACTTGTTCTAGTCATTTGGAAGTCAGTGTATGAAATAGAATGGGAATAGGTAGATACCAGAAGACCAGGGCTGTAGGCCTAGATCTTCTGCAAATTGTTTCCAAGATTTCAAACAAACCTCTTATCTCAATGTGACTCAATAGCCTTCTATTAAAATGAAAATTTTTAATTAGTAAAAAATTATATTATTTAATAAATCAGAAATTGTATATGCATCCTTCTCACTTATAGTAAATATAATTTCTCCACTGATGCCAATTATACCATCTATTCCACAAAAAGAATGGTTAAAAAAAATGGAATTTAGGGCTTCCCTGGTGGCGCAATGGTTGAGAGTCCACCTGCCGATGCAGGGGACGCGGGTTCGTGTCCCGGTCCAGGAAGATCCCACATGCCGCGGAGCGGCTGGGCCCGTGAGTCATGGCCGCTGAGCCTGCGTGTCTGGAGCCTGTGCTCCGCAACGGGAGAGGCCACAGCAGTGAGAGGCCCGCGTACCACAAAAAAAAAAAAAAAAAAAAAAAAAAAATGGAATTTACTTCTAAGAAAATATACTTGCTTTGGTCATGTAGGAAAATATAAGAGATGCCAATATAAACGTACTAAGCCTCATAAACATGTTACCTAATAACAGAGGTTGGCAAACTACAGCCACTAGGCCAAATCAGGCCCACCACCTATTTTTGTAAATAAAGTTTTATTGGAACACAGTCTTGCCCATTCATTTACATGTTGTCTATGGCTAATTTCCAGCTACAGTGACAGAACTGAGTAGTTGTGACAAAGATCAGACGGCCTGCAAACCCTAAAATATTTATCAGTCTATATGTAGAAAAAGTTCCCTAATCTTATCTAATAAAATAAAATGACACAAGACCAGTGTTAAATTCCATATCACATGTTAAAATCAAATTAAAAAATTTTGAGTTCCGTTTTAATGATTAATTTTTTCACTGTATACATTTCTTCACATGGTATATAAAAGGTGATGCCACCTTAACAAATAGTTTGTGATCTATTTCTTTTAGTTGGTTTTCTTTTCTGGGATAGTAGCTAATTTGCTGTTACTTTTATTATTGTTAAATTAAGGAGAGGCAACATTATGCTGCAGTAATAAACAATCCTCCTTAAGGCCTTATAACAACAAAGGCTTATCTCTCATATCCACTGGGTCAGCTGGGGGGATCCATGTGCCCTCTCTCTGGGAACCAAGCTGACAAAGACTCTTCCATTCAGACAGGTGCCCATCACTGTGGCAGAAGCAAAGAGAATACAGCAAATGGCACACTGCCTTTTAAAGCTTCCACCAGAAATGATACGTCCCCTCCAATCACATTTCCTTGTTCAAAGTAAGACACATGGTCACATCTAATTTCAACGGGGCAGTGTAATTCTACCACAGGACCAGAAGGAGGAGAACTAGAATATCTGAGACGGAATCTTATGACAGTCATGGTAACTGCCGAAAACAATCTGAAAGAGAGATGGAGTTAAATGCCTCTTGCCTGTGGTGACTCTGCATCAAACAGGGCACCACCACGGAAAGTACAACACTTTAATTCCACTGTAATTTACCAAAGCCTAGACTTTCTGGCTCTAAGTTCAGAGTATTGGTAAAAGCACTATACCATTTCTGCAAACCCTATGACAAACATTTCTTTAGCAGTGTGAAGAAGTATTTCTTCAACTAAAATGTTAGTTTTAGTTTTCTGAACTCTTGGGCATTTCTGAATTCCATTTATTTGATATTCAAAATAATTCCTTGGTCCTTTCCAACATTTAAAATTAGCAGTTGAAGTTTAGCTGTGAGTTCTCTATAGAAATTTACTTGCCACACTGAGTAAAATGCACTTTTTAAAAAATCATTTTCTCACTATTAAAAGGAGCGTTTAAATCATGGTCTATTTTAGTTTCTAAAATTACTTTCCTGCATTTTTTTAAAGAAAGCAAACAAATCAAAATAGAACTCACAAATGATGTACCACATTCTTTTCATTTAAAAACCATTTAAAAGAGAATGAACTTGCTTTTATTTAACATACTGCATTTACATATTAGCTGTTTAACATAATTTTACTTTTTTGGAACGGTCAGACATAATCAAGGAATTTGCGCCAAGCCTCCTCCCTTTTGAAACCTACATCTTTAAATCACGTTGACTAATAAAACTCTCAGTGCTGCACAGCAGAAAAAAAGGATATAAAAATTATAAACCATTTTAAAATTGAAAAAAAAAGAGAAGCTTTTCATTTAAAGTTAGGCAAATATGGGGCACATAGACTCCATGGCAAATCTCTTATATTTAATGTATATTTAATGTATACTCCTGAACTCTTGCTAAACACAATTAATGTTTAGCACGTAGGCATGGAACAATTCTGCACCTTCAGTACACAGAATTTTCTGCAATAATGGCTTAAGGAAAAAAGTGTATCTATAAAATATATACTGCTTTCTTGGTCAAATATAAGTTGACTTTATTTAATGCAAGATTATTTTCAGTCTGGGTGTCTTCACTATTGATAAAATAGACTGTGGATGGGCTCCTCTAGCTGGAGGGACCATATGCATAAGAAAATGCTTGCAGTGAAGATGACATATGTCATACCATGTGCCAAATACCATGCTAGATCTGGAAGTGACAATTTTCTCATATATACTGGCACTTGGAGCTCTCTAGCTTTGGATTTATTTCTTCTCCATAAGAACTCAAGTGACATTATGTGTGTTTCTGAAATGCTTGGTAGGAGGTTTCCTGGCAATTAGTTATATTACATTTTATATTTTTTATCTGATATCCTTTAATTAATATGCTTTGTAAACTATTCTTGTTGTACCTCGAAATGTCAGACATGAGCTTGCATCATCTACTCTAGAGTCTTCAGGTTTCTAAGGAACATGCAACTATACCCTTGTACACATAAGATAGATAATGAACTTTGCTCCTTTTTTTATGAAACTAAGTTTCTCTGGAAAATGGGGTAATTCTACTGTTGCCATGTACCTTACTATTCAATTCATAAAAAATCAATATGAATGACCAACTGCCATATTTACTAATTATCTACTTACCAAAATATTTGTTTTTAAAAAGCAAATAGTTATAAAACGTATACCAATTTATATAGGATGGAATGGCTTCTGTCATGTTGAGGAGTTCTGCAAAGTCTTAGTTGACTGATTTCTATTTCAGAATTTCATATGGAAATTTTTCAGTTTATTCTGATGTCTTTTCAATTCTCTTCTATGTCATTTCTGCTTTTTGAAAATTTTAAGGTTCTCTTACCAATTTTTCAAGAAGTATTTCAACATTAGTATGTGATCCCTAGCAATTAGTGGCCAAAATGTAACAAGTAATGTGGCTGTTCTTGTTTCTGCTTCATTCAAATATACCCATTTTTAGCATGTTTAAGGTTTTAATGTTTTTAAGATTTAACCAAATGTATGCTTTTTTATTCTGTTATTGTTCTTTCTCACTTGAACTTAGTGTCTCGTCAATGTTACCACACATGGAAGTGATACCTTCTATGCATTCTCACTTCCTTTCCAACACTTTGATTGATTTGCAGGTTTTGTGCTGAATATCTTTTCAAACCATTGTTAGAAACCAAAAATTTTGTGTGACTTGATTATTTTGGCCACTTCTTGTTTCTATCATATGTGTTTAAAAGTTATTTACTTCCTTTTTTTAATTTTAGGTGTTTAATATTCCTGTGTCAATTCCTTAAATTAACATGTAAGCCTTAATTTGTGTTTCTGGAAATACGTTTTTAAATTTCAATGTGATATGATTATTTTTACCTGGTTTTGAATACCCAAATTTCTGGTAAGTGGATAAAATTAGAAAAATTGTCAAACTTGGCTATTTGAAGAATTGGCCAGTCAGTTAAATCATTATTTATTGGATTGGTTTTGGGTGAGTTGGCCTGCTTCCCTAGATCATAAGTATTTGTAGTGATGAGTAAAATGGAGGATGCAAACGTTCTATACACACACACACACACACACACACACACACACACACACACACAAAATGAGTTATATTTTACTGCCTATACAATTCAAGCATTCATCCCAAGTTTCAAGTATGATCTTTCTCTAGTACATACTAGGAAAGCAAATTTCTATCTCATTTTCCTATTAGTTGTTCCCTTGGAAGTGGCTCCCATAACAAGTGCACTTCCCCACCACACCCAGCTTCACCTCAGATCATGGCTCACCTCAATGTTAATCACCACTGAAAACTGCTAGACCCAAGCATTGCATTACAAGGCTTTTTCTTCTCTGAGAGCAACAGAGATGTTGTGTGGGGCAGACAGCACTTCTCTCTACAAGCCATGTCCTTCATCAGTTAATAGCAATTGCAGCATAGGATGTAGAAATGTAATGCTGGGAAGCAGGTGACTATTCCTAGATTCTGGGGGTAAAAGATAAAGAAAGTAAACTCTTAAGAGGGAGTACTCTCAGGTTGGTACACAGTTCCAACCTGGCTCCTCTTCTTCTAACCTCAGTCAAGTCTGATAACCCTACCCCACCTCCCTCCCAAGTATTTTTTTAGCCCACCCTCTATCTTCAATATCCATTCCTCTACTCTGAATTTCAGTCCAGAGCCGTGTTACTCAGCCTTAGCATCACATTCAAATCACCTGGGTAGCATTTTTTAAATGTCAATGCCCAGGCCTCATCCAGAAATTTTCATTTAATGGTCTATGGGACTTAGAAATGGGTTTTTAAAGTTCCTCAAGTGATCCTAAAGTACAGCTAAGCCTAAGAACACTTATCTAAAGAGAGCTTCCCAAACATTTCCACATCACTTTATATACTATAATGACTTTGTGAAACACACTGTGGTAAACTTGAACGGCTGCTGGAGGTTGCAAACAGTGTGGTGGTGTGGAGGGATAGGAAACAGTGGGGATCTCCTGCCTGACCAGATCCCATCCAGCCACCTAACCAACAAAGATGTAAGGGCTTTGATCTCCATATGCAAGCCATTTTTGGCATCGTCTTTTTTTTTTTTTTTTTGCAGGAAAAGGGATACTGTGATCTACAGCAATAATCAGGGCAGCTTCCACAGGTTCATCAGGTATGGCTACTGGCACCCCAAGTGCTGAGGACTGTCCAGCCCGGTACATGGCTCTCCTAATACGTTTCATTTGGAAATCACCCACTGCTGTGAATTACATGCACACACTTTCCAAATTGTCCATGGACTTACTATCAAAGTAAGAACAATCTAATTTACTTACTATCGAAGGCAGGAACCATGTAAGTGCTCTTATTACCTACCCTAAGGATAGATCCACACTACATTTCTAATAAACACTGGTTGACTGGTTAAAGGCCATATACCCTGATTAGCTACCATCAGTAAAAGCTCATAATCATACTCCTCAGGCAGTGAAATTTGAATAAGAGGCAAAAGACTAGAAGATCACAAGCAACAAATGGTTAATTTGGGGAGCTGCTTTCTCGTTTGGATAGGCAGGCAAAGCTCAGTCACTCCTCCCTCCTCAGATCAGAAATAGGATGGAGGAATGAAGGTCCAACATTGGGAGCTCAGACAACACCATTTCACCCCAGAGGAGGGTAAACTGACAGCACAGTTTAGGAAGAATCTCCATTTAAATAAATTGGCTTCATAGAGAGTGGGAACAGCACAAGTTCACACATGTGCATGCCAGCACAACAAGCTTAAGGCAAGAAATAAAGTAATGATGGTGAACAGACCCAGTCATGTCCTTTTCCCTTAGTCAAGGTTGGGAGGGCCACTTGCTTTTCATGTTAGGTTCTTATATATGGTGTAGATAATAACACATGCCAACTGTGTAAGCCAACTCGAAGACTCTTGGTACTAACACTAACCCTGACTTCACCTTGCTTTTTTTGTCTGACCCATATTTTTATCTATGAGAATTAGAGTACTCAAAAGATTTTCTATGTCTGTGAAGAATTATGATAATTTTTTTCTAACAGTGATGGCACCTGCCTATAGGTACCAGCAAGAAACAAATGACTGGAAATGCACAGGGTAGCCCTTCCTGCAAGGGAAGCTTAACAGTGGAAAGCATGTTCATCTTTCCTCCTATGATAAATTCAGAATTTGGTGTCCAAATAGCATTACCCATACATGCCATCCTAACTCCTAAGTAGTGAAATAATCAGAGCTGGGTTTAGCTGATAAAAGCTCAGGTGAAGAATGTAACTTACTTGGAGTAGGCAACACCACCTATCATTTTCCTGGTTTCAAATGTTTAATATAGTTTATTGAAAGTGGAGCAGTCATGAGTCTTGTTCAATCTGGATATTGATCCAAGAAATTGATCCTCTCAGTTTGTTATTGTTGGCCCTTGCCCTGTTTTCTCTAATGGAACTAATGTGGCTCTGGTTGAAATTATTGGTGGACAATAGGATAGAAGCAGAAAACTTTGGTTACTCTCCTGCAAAGATATGGGAGTCCCTTGTAGGATGGAAGTTGATAGCTCTATAGAATATAACAAAGGTCAAACATGACACTACCTTAAAAACAAAAAATTAGGTGAGGAGAGTGGTGGTCTATGCAGCCTGGCTTTGTCTACTTTTCTTCAGTTCATCAGAGTACAAAGAGAGGAGCATAATGTAAACTGGCATTCTTTCCCAACAGGAGGCAGCTCAGGTTGAAGAAAGAAGCAAACTTGGACTTGCATTTGCCCAAGTATAAGAAGCCAACTTGGGAAAATGGAAGCAATCCCATGAAACAGGAGCTGCCATGATTAAATCAAACTCTCAATGATATCACTTGAAAATGCAATATTATACAACTTAGCTTTTATGTTTATTCAATTTTTATATAATTATTTGATGCGGTTTTGCAGAAAATACTTTCATATTATTATATAAAAAAATGAGCCCAGGGCTTCCCTGGTGGTGCAGTGGTTGAGGGTCCGCCTGCCGATGCAGGGGACACGGGTTCGTGCCCCGGTCCGGGAGGATCCCACATGCTGCGGAGCGGCTGGGCCCGTGAGCCATGGCCGCTGAGCCTGCGCATCCGGAGCCTGTGGTCCACAACGGGAGAGGCCACAACAGTGAGAGGCCCGCGTACCGCAAAAAAAAAAAAAAAAATGAGCCCAATGCAGAGGTGGAATAAAGTGCAATCCAATTCTGAGTGCAATTATCAAAAATGTGTGGTTGTGATTCCAGTTTCATTAGCAGGAAGAGCAACCCATCTTATGGAAAGTTGGAATAGTGACCTTAAACATTGTATCTCTGATTGCTCCAGGAGGCTCACAATGCATAAATCTGAAAAACCCCACGGAAAAGTCTCTCATCCTAGCAGGGTATATGGAACAATCTCCTCTGAGCTCCAAGGGGAAGGAAGGTAAATTAGAGGTAACACTGGGTAAGTGGCATACCAGCAGCTATCTACTGCAAGAGCAGTGCAAATTTACAGTTAAAGGAGCTGATGAATCACAAAGAGTTTACACCACAGGCTGTTTTTATTCTAACCAGGTGGCTCAACCTCTTTTAATTGCCCTGGTCAGAACCTTACTATTGACACTCCTAGAGTATACTAAAATGAAATGGGAACCAGGAAATTTGCCTTTCAGTCCCCTGATAGTAAGTGGCAAGAAAGTTTAATTTTGGAGGAGCTGTTACACAACTAAAAATGCATTAGGGACGCAGGAAAAACCAGGCCTCTTTACATAAGAAGACAGGTACAGAAATGTTCATTGAAACACTGTCTATAATAATTCAAGACTGGAAACATACTAAAGACTGGAGACATATTAACTGTCCAACGACTGGCAAAATACATTGTATGAATATTCATTAGAACATGATATAGAAGTTAAAATACATAAATTTGAGCCATGTGTTTCAAAAATCTTAATATTTGTGCCAAAAAAAGTTAGACTATCACTTCATAAAATGCCGCTTGAGTAAAATGCTCTATTTTATTTATAAATATATACATTTAATAATGATTTAAAAAAATGCATGGGGGCTTCCCTGGTGGCGCAGTGGTTGGGAGCCCGCCTGCCGATGCAGCAGGGGACATGGGTTCGTGCCCCGGTCCAGGAGGATCCCACATGCTGCGGAGCGGCTGGGCCCGTGAGCCATGGCCGCTGAGCCTGCGCATCCGGAGCCTGCGCGTCCGGAGCCTGTGCTCCGCAACGGAAGAGGAGGCCGCAACAGTGAGAGGCCCACGTACCGCAAAAAAAAAAAAAAGCATGGGAATGATAATAAATTTAAGATACTACTTCTCTTGGAAGAGGCCAAGAGGTGAATGAGAAGAGAGAAAAAGGGGCACACAGGTGACATTAATTTTTTCTGTATTTTTATTTCCTCAAAATAACTGAAGCAGGTATGGGAAAAATGTCAAGATGTGATTGAACTTGGTGAACAGGTATTCACTACTATTTTCTATATTGTTCTGCATGTTTGATATACACTGTATAACAGACCTAAAGGGAAAAATAGCAACACAGTAGTAGTTGAGGACTTTAACACCCCACTTATATGAATGAATAGATCATCTAGACAGAAAAATCAATAAGGAAACATCAGCCTTAAACAACACATTAGACCAGGTGGACTTAGATATTTACAGAACATTCCATCCAAAAACTATAGAATACACATTCTTATCAAGTGCACATGGAACATTTTCCAATATACATCACATGTTAGGCCACAAAACAAGTCTTAATAAATTTTAGAGGGTTGAAATCATATCAAGCATCTTTTCCAACCACAGTGGTATGAAATTACATTCAGAAAACTAGAAAATTCACAAATATGTGAAGATTAAACAACATGCTACTGAACAACCAACGGATCAAAGAATAAACTAAAAGAGAAATCAAAAACTACCTGAGACAAATGAAAATGTATGTTACATTGAAATGGTATGAAATGTAGCATACCAAAATTTATGGGACACAGCATCAGCAGTTCTAAGAGAGAAGTTCATAGCAAAGAATGCCTACCTCATCAAACAAGAGACATCTCAAATAAACAACCTAACTTTACACCTCAAGCAACTAGGGAAAGAACAAAGCCCAAGGTTAATAAAAGGAAGGAAATAGTAGCAAAGATTAGAGCAGAAATAAATGAAATAAAAAGACAATAGAAAAGATTAATGAAACCAAGAGCTGGTTCTTTGAAAAAATAAACAAAATGAACAAACCCTAAGCTAACTCACCAAGAAAAAGAGAGAGAGAACTCAAATAAATAAAATCAGAAATGAAAGATGAGATATTACAATTTATACCACAGAAATACAAAGACTCATAAGAGACTACTTTGAACAATTACATGCCAATAAATTGGACAACTTAGAAGCAATGGATAAATCCTAGAAACAACCTACCTAGACTGAATCATGATGAAATAGAAAATCTGAACAGATTAATTACTAGTAAGGAGACTGAATCAATAATCAAAACCTACCTAGACTGAATCATGATGAAATAGAAAATCTGAACAGATTAATTACTAGTAAGGAGACTGAATCAATAATCAAAACCCTCCCAACAGTCAAAAGTCCAGGACCAGATGGCTTCACTGGTGAATTCTACCGTACATTCAAAGAAGAATTAATACCAATCCTTCCTAAATTCTTCCAAAAAGTAGAAGAGGAAGGAACTCTTTCAAACTCACTTTATGAGGCCAGCATTATCCTGATACCAAAACCAGACAAGGATGCCACAAGAAAAAAATATTATAGGCCAATATGCCTGATAAACATAGATGCAACAATCCTCAACTAAATATTAGCAAACTGAATTCAACATTATATTAAAAGGATCAGGGGCTTCCCTGGTGGCGCAGTGGTTGAGAGTCCACCTGCCAACGCAGGGGACACGGGTTCGTGCCCCAGTCTGGTGCTCTGCAACTGGAGAGGCCACAACAGTGAGAGGCCCACGTACCTCAAAAAAAAAAAAAAAGATCATACAGCATGATCAAATGGAATTTATGCAAGAATGTTTCAACATCCACAAATCAATCAATGTGCTACACCCCATTAACAAAAGGAAAGATTAAAAAAAATTCATCTCAATAGATACAGAAAAAGCATCTGACAAAATTCAAAATCTATTTAGGATAAAAATTCTCAACAAAGCAGGTTTAGAGGGAACATACCTCAACATTAATAAAGACCATATATCACAAGAGGTAACATCATATTTAATAGTGAAAGGTTGAAACCTTCTCCTCTAAGTTCAGGAACAGGACAAAAGTACCCACTGTTACCACTCTGATTCAACATAGTATTAGAAGTCCTAGCCAGGGCAGTTAGGCAACAAAAAGAAATAAAAGGCACCCAAATTGGAAAGGAAGAAGTAAAACTGACACTATCTGCAGATGACATAAGTATAATATCTCTATTTGCAAATGATATGAGATATACATATAGCTCCTTAAAGACTCCATGAAAAAAACTGTTAGAACTAATAAACAAACTTAGTAAAGTTGCAGGATACAAAATCAATACACAAAAATATGTTGCATTTCTATATACTAATAATGAACTATCAGAAAGATAAATTTAAAATAACTCCATTTATGGGCTTCCCTGGTGGCACAGTGGTTGAGAATCTGCCTGCTAATGCAGGGGACACGGGTTCGAGCCCTGGTCTGGGAGGAGCCCACATGCCGCAGAGCAACTAGGCCCGTGAGCCACAACTACTGAGCCTGCGTGTCTGGAGTCTGTGCTCCCCAACAAGAGAGGCCGCGATAGTGAGAGGCCCGTGCACCGCGATGAAGAGGGGCCCCCACTTGCTACAACTAGAGAAAGCCCTCGCACAGAAACGAAGACCCAACACAGCAAAAATAAATAAATGAATTAATAAACTCCTACCCCCAACATCTTCTTAAAAAAAATAATAACTCCATTTACAATTGAATCAAAAAGAATAAGATACCTACCTAGGAATAAATTTAACCAGAGAGGTGAAAGACCTGCATATTGAAAGCTATTAATGGAAGAAATTAAAGAAGAACATTAATGAAAGAAATTAAAGAAGAAACAAATTAATGGAAAGATAGTCCATGCTCACGGATAGGAAGAATTAATATTGTTACAATGACCATACTACACAAAGCAATATACAGATTTGATGCAATAGCTAATAAAATTTCAAAGCCGTTTTTCACAGAAATAGAACAAACAATCCTAAAATTTGTATGGAACCACAAAAGACCCCAAATAGCCAAAGCAACCTTGAGAAAGAAGAACAAAGCTGGAGGTATCACACTCCCTGACTTCAAACTATATTACAAAACTATAGTAATTAAAACAGTATAGTACTGATATAAAAACAGACACATAGATCAATGGAATAGAACAGAGAGCCCAGAAATAAACCCACACATATATGGTCAATTAATTTATGACAAAGAAGTGAAGAATATATGAGGAGGAAAGGGCAATCTCTTAAACGGTGTTAGAAAAATTGGACAGACACATGCAAAAGAATGAATCTGGACCACTATCTTATACCATACACTAAAATGAACTCAAATGAATTAAAGACTTGAACGTAAGACGTGAAACCATAAAACTCTTAGAAGAAAACATAGTGGTAAGCTCCTTGACATAGGTCTTGGTTATATTTTTTGAATCTCGCACCAAAAGCAAAAGCAAAAGCAACACAAGTAAAAATAAACAAGTAGGACTACATCAAACTAAAAAGCCTCTGCACAACAAAGGAAACCATCAACAAAATGAAAAGACAGCCTACTTAATGGAAGAAAATATTTGCAAATTATATATCTGATAAGGGCCTAAAATCCAAAATACATAAAAAAAACTCATACAACTCAGTAACAAAAAACAACCTGATTAAAACGTGGACAGAATAACATGTTTATGTGAATAGAAATTTTTTTCCCAAAGAATAAATAGAGATAACCAACAGGTACATGTAAAGATGCTCTACATCATTAATTATCAGGGAAATGCAAATCAAAACCACAAAAGGTTATATCACCTCACACCTGTTAGAATGGCTATTACCAAAAAGACTAGAAATAACAAGGATTGACAAGGATGTGGAGGAAAAGGGTACCCTTGTGCACTGTGGGAATGTAAACTGGTGCAGTCACTATGGAAAACAGTATGATGTCTCCTCAAAAAATTAAAACTAGAACTACCGTATGATCTGGCAATCCACTTCTGGATATTTATCTAAAGAAAAGGAAAACACTAACTTGAAAAGATATCTGCACTCCCATGTTCATAGCAGCATTATTTATAATAGCCAAGATATGGAAACAGCCTAAGTGTCCAACGAATGGATAAATGAATAGATAGATTATGGTATATGTATACAAGGGAATATTATTCAGGCATAAAAAATGAAATATTGCCATTGCAATAACATGGATGGACCTCAAGGGTATTATGTAAAGTGAAATAAGTCAGACAGAGAAAGACAAATGATCTCTCTTATATATGGAATCTTTAAAAATAAATAAATAAATGAAAACGCTAAGCTCATAGATACACAGAACAAATTGGTGGTTGCCAGAGGTGGGGGAGTGGAGGATGGGAGAAATGGGTGAACTATTTTTGTTCTGGTTTTTTTATTTAAAGAAATTGATTACATTTTTTAAAATTTTACACAATCTATTTCAGAAAATAGTAGGGGAAGGAGCACTTCCCAAACTCATTTATGATTCCAGTATTACCTTGATTTCAAAACCAGACTAAAAAAGTATTTAAAAAGAAAACTATAAACCAATATCTCCTATGAATTTAGATGCAAAAATTCTCAAAAAATATTGGAAACTGCATCTATCCATGTGTAAAAAGAAATATAGACCATGACCAAGTTGGATTTATTCCACGGATGCAAGGCTCGTTCAACATTTGAAATTGATCAATGCAATCCATCATGTCAATAAACTAAAGGAAAAAAAATTGTATAATTTTATCAATTGATGCAGAAAATGCATTGGACACAAAAAAAGAAGGAAAAGAAAAAATATGCTGTAAGAAAAATAACAGAAAACAGTATTGTGTTGGGGGAGGGAAGATTGCAGTGGAAGATGGCAACAAATTTTTTAAATGGGGCAAGAAGCAGAACAAAGTTATTGATGATGGTCAAAAGATACTGTTTCTGGGTTTAGCAACTAGATCTGGTAGATGTCACTTTTAGAAGAATAAACTGGAAGAACTGTACTATTATAACAAAAAGTCACACTATTCTTTTTATTATTATATTGTAAAATGCATTATAAAATAAAAAAAGAAAACAAGGACTAACCAAAAAGAATGTGTTAATGGCATCTTTTTTATAGAGCAATCAAGTCAGGAAGACATGTAAAAGTTAGATGTTTCACAGATAGGTTGATGGGAGAGGAAATTCAGATTAGAGAGAGATGTATTAGAATTACTAGAATATAAATGTGTGAAGTTAGTGAATTTAGATAAAAGTGTATAGACGGTGAAGATCTTTTAGGAAAATAAATATATGGAGAGGAAGCAAACAAAAGTGTGTACGTTTTGCCTTCGTGCAACCAAGAAAATGAGGTGATACATGAAGACCAGACAGTAGGAGTTTAACCAAATCAGATTCCAGTTTCCCTAAAGGCTATAGTGTGCCTACATCCCTCCTGCTTGCCCTGGCTGGACTTCTCTCCCCCTTTCCACTACATTTTACTAAGAAACCACCTGAAAGGCAGTAACTAGTTATTCAAGGCACAGAAGTACTTGTTTTAGTTGGCAACACCTTGGAGAAAGGTGAGAGAAACCATTAGTGGGGATTTGTGATGAAACAAAAGGTCATAGGGAGCAGACAAAAGAGGAGGGCCTTGGCTGTGGGTGCAGGTCACCACAGGGGTCAGCATTGCTGTTGAGGAGACCCTTGACCTGGTGAGCAGCCACAAGATGGAATCCAGAACAGAATGAGACTTAACATCAGCCTTTCCACAAGAACACACATTAGTCCACACCATGCACTGAGATACACACAGTTAGGAGGGGCAGCCTGTAGAGAACTATAGAAACCATACTTATCTCTAAGGAAGGGTCCACATCAGTTCCCCCATCATCTTCTCTACCCACTGGTCCTCATTGTTTTTTTCACAAGTAACAGAGCAGAACGTGAGACAAGAGTCACAAATGTTCATCCCAGCTCCACTGCTATGTGACCCTGAAGCCCAGTAAGGCTGAGTGACTTGATCAAAACTTCATAGGCAATTAATGGTGGGTCTCTTGTTAGTGTTCCTATAGATATAATCATAGACATATATCTACATATATAGATATACAGGTATAGATACAGGTATATAGATTTAACACTACCCCTAAAAGCAACACTGAGTTTTTTTTCTGACACAAATTGATGAATAATTAATTGTCCCCTTCTCTTTTAGGCAGCTGAACTAACTAAACAAAACAGGTTTTAAGGTTTTTGTTGTTTGTTTGCTTACTGAATTAGCAAAGAGTCTTTGAGTATATTTTGCCTTTTTTTTTCCTGATGAACAAATTCCATGACACTGCAAAAAAACAAGAGATTTTCTGGAGTATAAATTTCATATCAAGTATATTTTGAAAATTAAAAAGCCTTCCTGAAAATGACCAAAGTATTTTAATTGCATTCAACACAGACCATAATACGCTACCACATGGCAAAGGCCAAAGTAACTGGGATGGAATGAAACAGGATCCATACTCTATTCTTTCAATAAAAGATATATCATTGAGGGCTTCCCTGGTGGCAGAGTGGTTAAGAATCGGCCTGACAATGCAGGGGACACGGGTTCGAGCCCTGGTCCGGGAAGATCCCCACACGCCGTGGAGCAACTAAGCCCGTGTGCCACAACTACTGAGACTGCACTCTAGAGCCCGTGAACCACAACTACTGAGACCGCATGCCACAACTACTGAAGCCCGCATGCCTAGAGCCCACGCTCTGCCACAAGAGAAGCCACCGCAATGAGAAGCCCGCGCACTGCAATGAAGAGTAGCCCCCACTAGCTGTAACTAGAGAAAGCCCATGCGCAGCAACAAAGACCCAACACAGCCAAAAATAAATAAAAATAAAATAAATTTATTTTTTAAAAAAGATACACCATTGAGAAGCTTTAAAAGAATAGAATATTTGAGTCAAGCATTCTGGTAACAGAACGCTATTCTGTTTTAGCATTTATTTACTGGTGGTCCTCAATGCTGACTGTATACCAAGGTAGCTTTTAAAATTCTGATGGCAGGACACTGCCCCCAACCAATTAAAGCAGTCTCTTTAGAGTTGGGGACTAGGCAAATTTTTAAAGCTCCCTAGGTGATTCTAATATGCAGTCAGGGTTGAGAACCACTGATTTAGACATTGCTGTCCCAATTAATATTTAAACAGTCACAGCCCGTTGGCTTCACTAATCCAGTTGTATTACAACTGGCATATAAAAGATTATTTTTTAAATACCATATGAAGAGGAAGATCAATGGACTCTTGAGGTACAAGTTACTCTGTAATCCTTCTGAGGCACTGTCCATTCTGGTACTCCTCTTGTGTTTTCATTCATCACCTGTGCTTTTGTAGAACTGAAAGTGTTAATCCTTTTTCACAGACTCTACTGCAAACCTTAACACTGAATAATCCACTGAGTTGTGTGTTTAAGATCTTCGCTTCATTAAGTCACCAGATATTCCGGGCTGCAGAAGAGTGGCAAGATGTCAACCTGAGCTTTGCTGAGCCAAAAGAATTAGCTTTTACCGTATTTCTAAAGATGAACATGCTCTTAGACCATGTCCATTAGCCCTAATATTCTAATGAATATATGGCTTGACAGACACAATAATTGGCATAGTTCAGAGTGTAAGAGAATCAATTTGATGAATCAGAATAAGGTCAAGTAAAAGAAGAAACAAGGATTTAGTTTGCACATATTTCTAACCATAGTAACAAGAAAGATTAAATAGTAAAAAACAAGATTAGGTAGACATTGATAATCCATCAATGTGGGGTTCCCTCACCTCATTAACACTAATCAATAAAAAAGGGGCTTTGCTATAAAACAAAGTGGCACTTGAGTTCCATAGAAGTTCCATATACTCTCAAGTGGCACTTGAGTTCCATAGAAGTCACTGCGTATCCTAGCAATGTCTTTTTTTTTTTTTTTTTTAAGAAGTCTGAGAATCTTATCTATTGTGGCTAATCTCTGGAATTTCTCACCTTATCTCCTGATTACTACCCAATGAGAAAGCTCACTTAGGATAGTCTAGGATTTTATTTCCCCATGGGTTTACCATCAACATTTTCCCTTTCAAATATCAGCCCTGACCTTAAATGGAGCAGGGCTTTCTCTGCTGGCTCTGGAAATATTTATAGCACTCAGGTATAATTCTTCTGATTGAAATATGTTTTGCTTCTACTCTTCAGTGAAACAATAAAGGTAGATTGCAGAGCAAGCCCTTTTATTCCTCCTGAAAGGACCTGCTGTGAACTACAAAAGCGAAATACAAAAGTAAATTGCTTCAAACTAACATGAATGTTGCTCGCTCATGCTGGGTCATACTAAAAGAGACTTCCCTCTGTCCTGGCAACAACAAAGAGGAATCTAATTCTTAACCAAGCTTGACATGTGTCTGGGACAAGATGTTAGTCATGCTTGGCTTCATCTTCTCAGGAAATCTCTTGTTTAATTTAACTCAGTGACTTTGGATTGTGAAGGAGGAGTTGATCCAAAACTTGAGTTAGACAAAGGAATCTAAATAGGAACCTGAAACCATTCTACCTCTTCTAGGTTCTGACCTTACCATAATGAAGAAAAACAAATCAAGTTGGGAGAATGTGATCTCTTTCCTTGATAGAATCACAGATTTAAAGGTCAAAAAATGGAATGGATTGTGATAAGCTATTTGGAATTCATGAAAGATGTTTTTGATAACTATCATATGTCCTATTTTTAAAAATTCAAAACAGATTTGCTTTGAAAACATGTGCAGATAGAAAATTGATGTGTCAGCTACTGACAGACAGGGATGGTGGGCAAAACTGCTGGGTTATAATGCTGGAACAGCTAAAATGATGCAGATTATATTTGACCTTCTTTAGTTACTCACATTTTTATTATTTTTCTTTTTATTTATTTATTTTTTTTTTTTTGCCGTACGTGGGCCCCTCACTGCCGTGGCCTCTCCTGCCGTGGAGCACAGGCTCCGGATGCACAACCCCAGTGGCCATGGCCCACGGGCCCAGCCGCCCCGCGGTATGCGGGATCCTCCCGGACCGGGGCACGAACCTGCGTCCCCTGCATCAGCAGGAGGACTCTCAACCACTGCGCCACCAGGGAAGCCCACATTTTTATTTTTTGATGGGTCAATTAACAAAAATGTTTTATGAGATTACTATGTTCTCAGCATTACAAGACACATTGAAGAATTATATGACCACTTCTACTTCACAGAGTTTAACTTCTGGTTGGGAAGCTCAAAACACTGCTAAACAAGTTATGAATTATCAGTGGGAAAGACAAATAAGGCTGTGTTTGAGGGAATTATGAATTATGGAGTCTAACATATTCTGTTCTATATTTCAGCCGTTTTCTACTTCATAGAGTTCAGTGACAATTTGACCTTGCCCTTACTTTGGGACTGGTCCTCATACCCTTGGGAAAATTCCCTCTGTAAATTATTCTTCATTTTATGTCAGATGAACCCAATCCAACCCAATCCTATATTCTCTGGTGGCTTTCACAGATTTTTTACCCCACTCACAGTGAGAAATGTATTTTACATGATGACAGCATACACACTATAGTCATATAACATCAAAAATTTTATGAATCTGTTGTAAGTTTTACAACGTGAGACATTCTCTGATGCTTTGTATTTGATTCAATTCTATTATATGGTCTTTAAAAAAAACTGTTGATCATGACCCACTGAATTGATTTTACAAGCACCTAATGAGTCACCCTGCTACAGTTTGAATGGTATCACTTGAATCTAGATCTTTACCTTGAATGGACCTAGTGAAATAGATCGTGGATTTAAGGTCACACACTTCATATATAAATTATAACTGGCTTTCCCACAGGGCCTTTAAAAACATGAGTTGGCATCATAAGCACCTGTAAACATGGGTGATAGATATTTGCTCGAATCAACCCTAAATCCATATGTTGTACCCTGTACTTTCAGCTTGAGTGGGTCAGAAATTTGTTTTCCAAGCCTCACCATCTTCTGGGCACTCCAATTTCTAACATTGATATTACACCTGAAGCTTCATTAGGCAAAATATGTTTTGATATCTGGCTTCTAGTGTTGTTACTTTGGGTCAATTTTTTTTCAAGTGCCCCTGGGCACAAACAATCCCTGCTGGCTTCCTTTCAGGCACCACAAATTCAAGGGCAGACCTCTTCAATACACTTCTCTGTTGTAAGAAGATCTTTAAAACCTTTGGCCTTAGGATCCTAAAATTATAGCTGTCTACGATTGAAACTAAAAGTGGAGAGATAGAAGGGAAAGATAACCGCTTGAATACTAAAGATTGAATATAATACTCAAATGTATAAAATTCATAATGAAAAGAATATCAAATTACTTTCAGTTTAAGGGCAGTAGAAATTCATTGTTTTAAAAAATAGAAGCATATTATAGATATTCTGTGTTATTTCAGGAAAGATACATTTTATCACTATCTACATAGGGGACAGAACTAACCAACTTAATTAATGATAGATCTAGATTTGTTATAATTTGTTTAGCCTCATATCCCAAGTAGAAAATGTTAAGAAGGTTATGATTCATTCAGTAAATATTTATTGAGCACAAAGTACATAGCAAACACTATCCAAGGCTCTGAGGAAACAGAGGAACAAGACAGGCACAGTCCTCAGTTGTAAAGACTTGCATTTTATTGGGTGCAGGTGGCCAAAACACAACAACAATAAATAAAGGAGATGAGCGTCGGAGAGTGGTAAGCGTCCAAAGAAAATTGAAAGAGGTGATATGATGGTACTGTGTGGCTACTTCATATGGATTGGTTGAGGTGCGCCTCTCTGCAGATGAGACAATGTGACCAACAGCTCAGTGACTGCAAGCAGCAGTCCTGGAATGATGGGAGGAAAGAGCACTGCCCACCAAGGAACAGGCCTGCTGGAGGAACTGAAAGAAAGCTGGTGATCCTGCGGTGCAGTGGGCAGGAGGGGAAGCAGCATGAGATGAGGTCAAGGAAGAGGCAGGGACTAGGTCATGTTTGGATTTGATTTTAAATGTCATGGAAAACTTTCATTGTGTTTTGAGCAAATCTGACTCATGCTTTTAACAGACCATTCTGATTTCCCTGTGGATAGTGAACTGTGGGGAAAGAGTGGAAGCAAGGGAGACTGGTGAGAAAGCTACTTTGGTGTCCAGGAGAGACATGACATTTGCTTAGAATACAGTGACACTGGTGAGAGCTTTATTACTTGGTGATAATGGGTGATGTAACTGGTCTTTGGGTGAAGGTAACATGACGCTGCATAAAAAGTGATGTATGCAACATGTCCTTGTGTAAATGCATCAGGAATAAAGCAGAAAACAAACACAAGGGTAGAGCACACTTCAGCTCTCGTTTCTGTGTACGTTTTCAAGACGCAAATGATTGAAATTCAGGCATTGTCTACACTGAAAGTGTAAAGTCTCAAAACCACCATTGTTCTTGGGATCCTTGTTAAAACAGGGTATCATCCATTCTATGACTCAGGGTAAGAATCTTCCGTGAAAGAAGAGACTTGGTTCCATAAAGAACACACTGACCACAATAGACCAAGAGGTTAAAATGCTATGGAACAACAACAACAAAAAACTGGGAGAACTAGGAGAGAAAAAGTTAAAAATAAAGTGTCTAGAAAGTCAAAAAGCCGGGGGGCGGGGGGGCGCAGGTGCGGGTGTGGAGAAAGCAAGAAATCAAAAATGTATCCACATGCACCGATCAAACCTCTTCTTAACCAAGTAGGCAGCAAATCAATCTATAATTTCTGCAACTCAGGATGGTACTGGGAAAGGCCCCAGAGATCACCAGGCCCTGAAAAATATTTGAGGAATTGAATTGAATTGAACTGAATTTTACAAAGAAGAAATCTTTGCCTTTATCCTCCCTAAGAGCTTTACTGGAGAATTCAATTCCATGCTAATCATAAAATTTAAAGTATTAAAATAATAATTTAATTTCAAAAGTGTCTTGACATATGTATCTGCCCTCTACTTGTCTCTACGAATTTATGTTCTGGAAATTTCTGTCTGTGAACTTATTCTGTTAGTCAATATATGGAGATACAGCTTCTTGTTGTAAATTAAAATGCATTCAGAGTTAAATTTTCACAGTTGGAGGGTTTTGCACCTTAGGTTACTTTAGAAACCGTTACTTAGATTAGGTTTAAGTTTCATTACTGAGTTTAATAAATCCTCCCAATTCCCTCCTCTTCTAGACTCATAATTTTATAGTCTGAAACAGCTCTTCCCCAAGGCATATACTTCATTTTGCCCTTACTTTGGCTGGCTGCCTTTTAGGCTTCATAGTAACAGGAATTAATTTTAATCAGAATTTCTCCTCTACAGGTTTTCATAACATCAACATTGTAGTAATGTAGCTTTTTATTCCAAAAAGGAATGTAGTTAAGGTTCCTTAGGCCTTGATGTACATAATTCCCTTAAAATAAGCTTTTATAAAAGGCAAAATATTCTGTCTCTTTTTTCAGAACTCACTTGATCTAACTGTATAAATACTTTCAGGTCTAATACCATTAATATAACTACATATTTCTTGCCAGCTTCAGCCTGATTCATTGCTCTTGGCTTGTACTTAGGTATAATACCAAAACTTTGAAGAAAGACTTCTTGTAACACCAAGAGCCAACCTCTGGTTCTTCTCAACTATGCTGTGATTATCTCAATCAGTATCTCAGGAATTAAACATACTAGTTTCAGACCTCTATTCAAGTAATTATTCTTAGAAAAAAATTTCCCCCACCTGTTCTTTATGATTAAATCTTCAAAAGTTAAAATTAAGTAGGACAAGAATGATCTTATATGTATAATTTAAAATAAAGGGAATTTGAAACATAAATTATCCAATTAAGTGCTTAATTGTTCACTTTCGACTGAGGGGGTGGCAAAAGAAGAGGGAGGAGGAAAGAAGAAACTCCTATAAGTAAAATACAATTATTTTTAATCTGAAAGAATAGTTTCAAAAATAAATCCAAACTTTTTAATTGTCTCAACATCTTGCCAAGAGTATAACCCAAACAAAAATTTTGGAAAAGGCTTTCCTAGTTATACTATGGTCATTCCCTCCCATTTCATGGTCAATAAGATCTTATCATCTTTGCACAGCTGACCACTGGCAGGCAAAGAATAACTAAATAAAGTAAAACAAACAAGCAAAAACAAATAGATAAAATCTAAACTTCACCTGTGCTATGGTTTCCAAAGGCATAATGCATAATGGAGATTTAGCCTAAAAAAAAAAAAAACACTAAATAAGACTGCTTCTTTCCTCTAAAGAAGGTTAATTCATATCAGGGAAAAATAACTCACCTGATTAATTCTTTCCCCTTACAGATGACTGAGAAATTTTCAAGACCCAGAACTGACAGTCCATTGCCAAGCACAGGGTATGGGTGAGCTTCCATATGCAGGGCTAGGCTTGGAGAGACTCAGAATGCTTCTCTTAATAAAACAGAACAGATTTGGGGGTGGGGGGGTTGGAGATATGATTCCAGGGGCAAAGAGAAAGGAGAGAGATTGGGTGAGAGGCCAATATCTTGGAAGTTAGAGACTGCAGAATAGTTTAGAGGATATATGAATGTCTAATAATCAATTATAAGTTGTTTGCGTTACAATGCTTCCTACATCTACTCAAACCGATAATAAAGGCCACCATACACGTGGGCTTGTTAGTGGGGAGGAAGTGTGAGGAAATCGAGGAAAAGGAACCTTGTGAC
Organism: Tursiops truncatus; assembly: GCF_011762595.2. NCBI lineage: Eukaryota > Metazoa > Chordata > Mammalia > Artiodactyla > Delphinidae > Tursiops > Tursiops truncatus. The sequence goes on from NC_047036.1 coordinate 25,486,761, forward strand.
ATTCGGAACATCAAGGTACACTCAGCACATAATGAACTGACAGCTGCAGCTGAAGCCAAAGATGAATAAAGAAACATAAGCCATCCTTAGAATCCCCAGAGACCTGAGAAGAATGCTAGAGTCCAATGACATGGGTTGGGGTTAATCAAGGCAACTTCGCTTGAGTCTCTATATTAGAAAGAAAGGAAGGAAGGGAGGGAGCAAGGAGAGGGAAAGGAGGGAGTGATGGAGAGAGAGAGGGAGAAGTGGCAAGGGTACCTCTCTGAAATTTGGATTTTACTTGTCTCTAGAATCTCTAGATGGAGTTAGTCCCCTTATAAAATATGACCTCTGTGGCAAGACCATCTCACTAAACCCTCATACAGCATCAGCCCAGAGATGGCCTGGCCTTTTTTAGTTGGTCCCACTTTAATAAGTATTATTTAGGCAAAGAGTATGAGTGTTAAATTGTTTTCCAATATACTATTAAAGCATTTCTATTTCTTTCCACACATTCATTGGTTTAATAACAATAATTCTGTGCCTCCCACATGGTTTTTCTTTTCAGTAAACGCTGCATTGGGCTCTAAAAGTATGTTGAAAACAAAGTCACTCTCTTCATTCAGCCTGTTGTTGCAAAATAATAGAAAAATAAAATTCACAAATCCTATTGCAGAATGACTTTGTCTGAGCCTTGATAGGTGATATCTCTCTCTGTCTCTCTCTCTCTCTCTCTCTCTCTATATATATATACATATATATATATAAGAAATGTACCATATTTTTCATTTATTTATTCTACACTAGCTTTGGGGCTTGTGGGATCAATGACTTAACATAATTTAGTATGTGTGGTATGTAGTGCCGTGTTTTCCGATAGAAGAGAGGTTGGCAAACTGCAGACCTTTGGACCAAATATATATATTAATAATTTTAGTGGAATACAGCCAATTCATCCATCCATTTGCTCTACAACAGCAGAGTTGAGTAGTCACAACAGAGACCCTGGGGCCCACAGAGGCTAAAATATTTGTTATCTGGCCCTTTATAGAAAGTTTGTCCACACCTGCAAAAGCACTGTTAAATTAATTAAACAGAGACCACTAGACTAAGTTGGCTCTAATGCTGTAGATGTCTAGCTAAGCAAACCAAAATCCAAGCCTGTAAATGCCTCAAGATTATGAAATCAAAACCGTTAAGGATGGAACTTCCCTGGCGGTCCAGTGGTAAAGAATCCTCCTTCCAATGCAGGGGACATGGGTTCAATCCCTGGTTGGGGAACTAAGATCCCACATGCCGTGCGGCAACTAAGCCCGTGGGCCACAACTACTGAGCTCGCGCACCTCAACGAGAGAAGCCAGAAGCCTGCGTACCACAACTAGAGAGAAGCCCGCGTGCTGCAATGAAAGATTCCACGTGCCACAACTAAGACCCGACACAGCCAAAACAAAGACAATAAATAAATAAAATAAATATTAAAAGAAAAGCACTAAGGACAACCAATCACAAACAACCAACTAGGCTTTAAGTTATAGCCAATCAAATTACTTCCTTTCTTTGCTTCCACACTTTCTCTATGTCAGTCTTTCCCCTGGCTCCTTTTGGTGGAGTGCTCCTAACTACTCCTGGATCAATAGTGCCCAATTCAAATGAATAAATGCTCAAGTAAATGCTTAAATTTTTTAATATACCTCAGTTTATATTTAATAGCACATCATTACTAGTAGTTATTGTCACAGTCTGTGTAGGTGCTCAAAAACATTTCATAAAATATCTTAATTTCAAGTTAGTACACTGTGTTACATTATAGCATTAATTCTCAACCTGGGGTAATTTTGCCTCCCCTCCCCTGGCTATGTTTGCAGACATTTTTTACTGTAACAAAACTGAGGGGTGGGGGCGTGTGCTACAGGCATCTAGTGAGTAAAGGTCAGGGAAGCTGCTAAACATAGTACAATGCACAGGGCTGTCCCCCCAAACAAAGAATTTTCAAGTCTGAAGTGTCAATAATGCCAAGGTTGAGAAACCCTGCGTTAGAGGATGATTTGGGGCTGACATTTTGGGGGACAAAATGAGTTAGAGGAGTCCAGCCAACTTATATTCCACACACTCTCCAGTTTAGAATAGATAATCATGCCATGTGTTGGGGGGGAAATGTGTTTTCCTACCATTTCAACACTAAGAGGAAAGATTTTTGATAAATACGCACATCCTAAATAAGTTAAAAAAAAATAGACAGCCATTTAAAACTTTTAAGCAAATAAATCTTTCAAGTTTCACTACCCACTAAACATGAAAGTGAACAAGTGGTTCTAACACTTATTTTAATAATGTAAAAAAGGAGAAGAGCAAGTAAGCACATTGCTCACCATCACAAAAGTTAATGATAATAGAAAGTAGCCTCAATGACTCAATTTATCTTCTTCCCCATCCCCCATCCCACTCGCAGTGGCCTCTTCCCCTAAATCCACACAGTGATGCATTTCATGCATATCACTTCCCACTTTGCCCCACAATTTCACACATGGGCCCTTGTAGCAGTCAGTCAAACAGCAGCAATTTTGGTTTTTGTGGGTTTTGTTTTGGTTTTGTTTTATTTTGTCTTTCGCAAACTGGGTGGACACTCCTCTTCCTACATTCTGTGTTACATCATTAGTGTTAGTACCAAAACAATGCTGTCTGAGAGAATCCTAGTCATTCAGCTTTTATTCAAAGTCGTCCTTCCTCACATGCCCACTCAGGCTTTTTACAACACACTTCGCAGGTCAGAACCCACAGGAAGGAGTCCACTGGGGTCTAGACCAGAAAACGAATCAGCTGCAAACAGCAAGACTCCATGATGAACTCAAAAATCCCTGCTTCCTTCTGGAGATTGTCTTTGTTATTGGGACAAGCTTCACTGTCTCCCTCCCTTCTTTCCTCAGAAGGAAGGCATCCTCTCCAAGGAAACTTCCTCAACCCTTCATGCACCGAGTGGACAGTGCCTTGCTGGGCTTCAGACATGCCCAGACATGTCTGCATCCAAGGGGTTCTGCTAAAGCAAGACCCTAGTTATAACAGCATTTATTATATAATACTTTCACCTGACACGTAGTCAAAACCATTAGCTTCAACTGTTCCTGACTGGGAAAAGCTGGGTAATAGACCACCTCTTTGCTTACCAGACTCTTTATTAACTCCAGTTCTTTTCAAATAATCAGTATCCAAATATATTTAATTCTATAAAAATTAATACTAGACTAGAAATCTCCCAAGTGAACATATTCAATGGAAACAATGGAATATACTCATAGAACCTAGTCAGATGACTCTGCAGGTAAGTGCCTTTATGGAAGCTGATACTTATTATGCAACTTTACGGGAGAATACAGTAAAACCCTATTAAGAGATACCTTCCTATATCACTAATCCAATTCTACCATGGGACAAAATTGTATTTCTGTGTTAAAATGAAATATACGTTATTTCTCCTCCTATGATATAGAAAGTATATAGAGTTATTTTCCTTGGTAAAAGTGACAATGGTGATGAATCACACTTGACTATCTTAAAATTAATTCCTGATATATTGCATTATTTTTAAATATGTGAAATAAAAGCAAAAACCAATTTTTTTATATTGAAAAGCTCCTGTCTCCTATTACTGTGTTAATGTGCAGAGCAAGAGCAATTCATGTATTATAATTACATCCTTTTCCTCTCTAGATTCAGCAGAGGATATGCTAAGTTTCAGTAGCTCAAACAGATAGACCTCTGAATAGGTTTAGAACTGCAAAGATGAAATGCAGAACTGAATATACAAAGAGGTAAAACTCTGGGTCGTTCTTGGGCTTTGTCTCCTGGAGTCATTTCCAATGGCACCAGAAAGATTTGTATAAAGCAGTACATTGCACACAACAGCAGGGTGACTGTCTATGATCATGAAGTCTTGGAGACAGTGTGCTGCCAAGGCTCAAAGGATGCAGAAAGAGGACTGCATAATGGCTTACGTTCTAAGAAGGAATGCTCTGCTATGTATAAATGTGGACTGAAGAGAAATGTGGCATTTAGCAACTTTATGAAAATTGGAAGTATTTAGTAAACTGAGCCCATGTTCTTCTCAGGATCAGCTAATGTGACTCCAAAAACCATTCTGCTCAGTTAAACATGCATGAAGAAGTTACGTTTTGTGTAAATGTACTTCCCAGCATGATTAGAGTTCTTTCAAGGAGATACCTTATTGAATAGGTTTTTCAACTTCACATGTTCACATTCTTGAAAGACTAATGGATCCTTCATTAAAGAGATCGCAGCTTTTTAGGGGTCATGCTTGAAGGCACACAATGAATTGGTCATTAAGGAAATTCAGCCACGCAGAAAGGACAGGAGAACAACTGGTTGACTCTTCTAATGACTCAAACAATGTTGGCAGAGCGGCTTTCACTTAACAGGCTGGTTTATAGTTGCAGAACAAGCATTAATTTTTCAGACATAACAACAAGGTGAAAGAATCAACCACCGCAGGAGCAAGTGTCCACCTTCTGGAAAAACAGTTTGTATAATGGGTTTTTTTTTTTTATCAAAACAGATTTATTTCCACCTTACTGCTATCCCATCCTATTTGCCCATAACATGTTACACATCTTAGACATAAATCAAAGTAATCATACATAGGTAACTAATTACTTTCTCATTAAATCATATGCATTCAAGAGAGCACACCTTTAAGATTACTACAATATTTTGAAATAAAAATGCATTTTGCACTTTCCTAATTGCTTCGTGTGATTTTGTTTACCTTAGGCTGAGTCAGTTTTGATTTTCTTACTAGTAATGAAAGACACTTGACTTGCCCATTGTGTCCATTCAGGCCTTACCTTGAAACTCTAAGGAATGAGTAGATCTACATTCCTTTATCTGAGATTACCTAAATACCTAAATACCTAAATATTTGAACTCAAGATTTTTCTGTGCATGGCTGAAAGCGAGACAAGGATTAGGGAGGAAACCCAGTTTCTGGCAGCAATTTCACAATCCCCTTCTCTGCCCTTCTGCCACTGTCCTAGAGAAAAAGATTCTGGTGGAGGCTGTTCTTTCAAGGATAAGCTGACAATTTGCTAAGCCTTTGTAAAAACACTCTGGTAACTTCTTGATTAACTTTGAGATTTTTTTTCACCTTGTGGTGCTTCAAGGCCAAATGAGCCTTCAAGGAAGTCATAGGAACCTAAGAACATAAGAAATGCCATAATAGGTCAAATTAATGAACGAGTTACTCTTGACAGGCTTTCTCTAAGACAGGTAACAAGGCACATTTTGTGCATGTTGTCAATTTCAAAATATTTGAGGTGAAAAGCAGGCGTGTTTCTTAGAGCAGATATCTATTTCAAATTTCCATGTTCCCTTTATTAATGTGTAATGCATCTTCACCCATAAATTCATTTAAACCTGTCTGAAAATATTTTAATCATGTACTGCTTTTTATATAGTGAGCTCTATAAATCTGTTAAACCTTTAATTTGGCCTAAACTACCTGCTTTACATTTCCAAGGGTTTCCTGACTGCAGTACTATACGCTGGGAATTGGTAGACCAGTAACTGTGATTGTGTACACTCCATCTAACTGAGGTCTCTATAATGACTTGATTAGATATTTAAATCCTCCTAAGCAAGTGGTCACCAATTGTCGATCTACAACTCCTAGCACTTCTTGCCAGCTTTTCATTGCCCAGGGTCAATAAGTTCCTTCTTATAGTCTACTTAAATGTTTTCTGTTGTTTACCCTATTTCCTTCTTTTTACCAGAAAGAGCAAATGATCAGGATTCTCCTCACAAAAAGTAAATAAATAAATAAGCATTGTTTCTCAGGGCTTAAAAACAGGAGCTTGACCGCCAAGGAAACAGGATGTGCAGCCGACATGGGTACATGAGCAGCTGGGCTTGTGGAGATGTATTTTTAATTGACAACAAAAAAATTAGCAATCCAAAAACTCATTGAAAAGGCAAGAATAAGGAACAAAATCTCTGTATTGTATTCTTTCATCCACAAGAGTAAAATAACTTTTATACAAGATCTGTGGCATGTTTCTCATAAAAGAAAACACAATGAAACAAAATGACATTTTATCAGCTTGAAAGGAAGCAAGTGTTTGCTATAAAATGGATAGGAGGGGCCATCCATGTCTTGAGTTGCAGAAAGGTCCACATTATGGTCTCTCGGCCCTTGCTAAACTGCTTTGTGTCTTGCCTCACTCCTATAATAATTTCTGGTTGGTCTAGAAGAGAGTGGCTCAGTCTTAGAGCTGGAAGGAACCTGAGAGATTTTTTCTTGTTTTATAGATAAAGAAATGAGCCCGGAGAGTTTAAATGGTTCTCTTGCAGCCACAGAGCCACTTTTTGGTAAAGCTAGGTGTTAGATGCAAATGTGACTGCCACCACACAACCAGGGGTAGCAGGGCTGCCCCTGCTACAAGGGTATGGATGGGACCTGTTCTTTCTTGGACCACCTAAGGTCACTACAAGGAAAATATCTTCTTTTCAATAATACTTTATTTTCTTCTAAACTCACACAACACATGCGTTTATTTAGTAATTAAAAACTAAAAGGCAGACCAAATACACCCAAATCCTACCTTCATTTCTCAACCTACTGAGTAATCCAATAAATTATTTACTTTGGGATTACTTGGGTTAAACAGCATTCCCTGCATACTGTATGAGGTGTCTTTGATTTCAAACTTGCTTTAAATAAATAGTTCTATCAAAATAGAATGGCTTTAACTTTCAGCCCTGGGAATAAACAAAGAGTCTCAATCAATGACGCTGAGACAACAGTTTAACATTTTTCAAGAGGCTAAAAAAAGAAATACTTTCATGCCTACAACATTAAGTCAGAAATAGCCTTTGGCACATATATAACTTGGTCTTTTCAAAGGTTGTGGGAAAATATGGGGAAAAAATATAAGCAAAATTAGCAAGGCTACCATGACAACAAGCAAGTACTCAGAGGCAGAGTTTAAACCCTGGAAATCTCAGAGGGAAGGAGAGGAGGGTCCCTAGGACAGTTCATCAGAGAAGAGGAATCAAGCATATGGAGAATTATTGCTAAATGGACAGATACTGGAACAGATATTTATTGTAATGGATTTCCTGTGGTGCAAAATTTTATCAAAAGGGCACTGTTACTGAGGAGAAACCATCTGCTTGAAATTATGTGTTTTTTGCAGTATTGAACTCAATGTGGAAATATATGCCCCACATTTTTATTTCTGTGGGCTGTCATTTGTTTTTGTTTAATGGGCACAAGAAGCTGCATGCTTGGGAGTAAGGAAAAAACACATGGAGAACTTTTTTTAATTGAGTTTGCCAAAGTGGCTGAGTTAGGACCCAGGAGTCATCACTGAGACTCCCAGTGTTCTATCAGAGCATGGATTTTTTTTTCCATTTAAATTGCAAGCCCTAAATACTTACATTCTTTCATTGAATCAACCAATATTTACAGGCAATTGCTATGTACTGGTCTTCGACAGCTGTTGGGAATACAGGGTTGAACAGGAAAGAGAGTGTATATTAGTTACAACCTATTTGAAGGGAGCAAGAAAAGAGAAATAAGTAAACCAATATATAAACAAGAAAATGTCTAGACAAGAGGACCAACAAGTGCAAAGGTCCTGAGTGAGGAAAGGGTCTGGCATGCATCAAGAACAAGAGAAGGCAAGTCTACCTAGGACATAGTCAGCCAAAGGGAGTGTACTTCGTGATAATATTTGAGGTAGGGTTCAGTGCAGTGGGAATTTTCCATTCTTGTCCCCAACCATCTGTTTTTCACATGTCTGTCAGAATGGTATGAAAACATAATCTCTCACCTGGATTATTGTAGTAAAGATAGATTCTCTATTCACGATGACTAATGAAGATAAAACTGTTAGGACATGATGTGAATGGCTTGGATGTGGGATATAAGGGAAAGGGAGCAGTAACAACTCCTAGATTTTTGGCCCAAGACAGTGAATGAATGATGGTGTTATTTACTGAGATGGACAAGACAGGGAGAACAGATTTGAGGGAAAACTGCCTGATGGACATATAACTCTGGGTCATCCATTAGACATCCATCAGACAATAACAGTATGGTCAAGAAGACAGTTAAATACACAGTCCATAACTCACGGGAAGGATCAGGGCTGGTGAGTTAAACTTAGATGTCATCAGCCTATAGATGACACAAAACAATGGACCCAAATGCAGTTACCCGATGTGCAGAAAGGAGTCAGAACCCATAACCTAGCCCTGAGCCACTTCCATGTAGAAGTGGCGAGTGGAGAAATCAACAAGGAGCCTGAAAGGAAGATGTCACAGGACAGAATGAAAATAAGGTTAATGTGTGTCACAGAAACCAAGACAGTAAAGTATTGGCAAAAAGACAGAGTAATCAGCTGGGTCAGATACTGCTGAGAGGTTCAGTAAGAAGAAAACAAAGAAGTTTATGTTGGATTTGGCAACTAGAAAGTCATTGGTGAGATTTAAGACTAGTTTCTCTGGAGTGGCAGGGATGACCACAGTTTTGAGTAGACTGGATTATGAATGAGGGGTGTAGAAGGAAAAGCCTTTTTCAACCAGGAAGTAGAAAAAATTGGGCACCTACTGGAAGGAAATAGAGAAGCAAGGAATAAAATTTGAAACCACTAAATTGACCCAAAAAAGACTCAAGGGAGGTAACCATGATCAAATTATTTTTACCTCCCAGTCTTCTTTTAAACTCTATTTAGGGATTACTTTCTTCTCTTTTCTCTGGATGAAAACTTAGATAATCCGACAACTTTTCTAATAACTCTTAGTGATTCCAAAGTCCTATCTTAAGTCACTAAACATGATCTCAGTTTGGTAATTAGAATGTCCAGGAGAGAAAATGATCCAAGACGATCCAAGAAAGAAAGAGAAAGAAATTTTACAGAAGGAAAATTCCTGTAGTAGGAGAGAGGATAGGATCAAGAAAGCCAGAGGAGGGAAGTGATGGTGTATAGCTCAAGTATAACATAATCAGTGTTTCCAATGAAAATTTTTCAAAATTTAAAATGCAATTTAATCTCATTTTTATAACTATGAAGCAAATACTAATGCTTGTGTCTGTATGACCAGTTATCAGTAATACTTTACTGTCTTTATTCCAATAACACTAGGATAACAAAAGTTTCCAAATGTTTTAAAGATATTATAAACATTTAACTTAATGTTTTAAAACAATTCTATGATGCTTCCCTTTATTGATAAATATCTAAAAGGTTCACAAAGTCTACCAAGTTATACCAGAAATACAAAATGGGTACAGACCTGTAATCCCTTATTTGAAATTCCAAAATCCAAAATGCTCTGAAAAACTTCAGGGTTTCTATATTTTTGGTTAAAAAGATCTGACCTGAACTGAAAGCAAGCTATTGATCGTCTCTGTTTATCTTACTGACCGTGAACATTCATACGTTTGCTGGGAAAATATGAATCTATTTGACCATGGGGGTTTGCCCCAGACCTTGCTAAAAATATTACATAATATATAGTAGGTGCACAATATTACCTTTCTAAAACTGAGGGGTGGGTGGGAATCTGAATTCTTAAGCATTTTCGGCCCCAAGAGTTTTGGATGGGAGATTGTAAACTTTTCGTATAAACTAAAGTGTAGTATTTTTGTGAATTTAAGACTACTTAGAATCCGAATTTATGGAATTCAGCATAAAGCAGAAACCCTGCTTTGGAGAAATAGTAGAAAGACCTTTTTTGTAACCTTGTCTTACCTATATCACCAAGAGCATGCAAAGACTCCAAGGAACAAATTAAAGCAAGTTATAGTACACTCTCTCCAAAGAAAACTGAGCTTCTCCTAGTTTCCTTATTTTATCTGGCTTACAACATTAAGCATGGTAATAACTAGAGCTCTTCTGAAAGTCATTTGACCAAGCCAGCCTTCAGATCCCTGAAGTTCAAGCAAAACTGCACAGTAAATCTATTGCAGTAATTTGGAATATGGATTACAAATACAAAGGGAATCTACATTTAATCTATCTCTAAAAACATACCTTAAAATCACTGGAAAGGAGGATAAAGTTTATGGTGCATAACCCTATCCTCCTGGAATTTTGGCTGACGATCAGAATACCTTTTGATGCCACAAATCTGCTTTAATCTTTAAAAAGTTCTGCACTTGACCAGAAAGGTTTACGAGAGCAATCATGCTGAAACTTGCTGTGCGGTCAACCATTGTATTTGGAGTTGTGCATCACTCTCTGGGTTATCACCTAAGGAAAATAATGCATTCTACTCTCTGAGAATCATGACCATGCAAATGTCTGATATCTTATGTGTTAAAACTGACTCACAATTAAAGAGAGTAAATATAGACATGCACAAATACTGGATATTATTTTTCAACCTGAAATGTGGAAACAAAAATCTTTTAAAACCTCTGAAGGACAAATAGCCTATTAAAGGAGCTGAAAATGTACATGTTGCAACTCTGTGCTATTTTATTCGCTTTGGAACTTGACTATGGTGGAAACAGGTTTAAAAAATATTCAATAATAAAAAGGTGGTAATTTGTTTAGAAATTATTAAAATTTCTAAATTGTATTAGAATTCATGCCAAAGCATCAAATGTACTGTGGTCAGCCTGCCTTCTAAAATATTATAAGTAAAAAGAATAAAATAAAAAGAATGAAATTAGAACACTCCCTAACACCATACACAAAAATAAACGCAAAATGAATTAAAGACCTAAATGTAAGGCCAGACACTATCAAACTCTTAGAGGAAAACATAGGCAGAACACTCCATGACATAAATCACAGCAAGATCCTTTTTGACCCACCTCCTAGAGAAATGGAAATAAAAACAAAAATAAACAAATGGGACCTAATGAAACTTAAAAGCTTTTGCACAGCAAAGGAAACGATAAACAAGATGAAAAGACAACCCTCAGAATGGAAGAAAATATTTGCAAATGAAGCAATGGACAAAGGATTCATCTCCAAAATTTACAAGCAGCTCATGCAGCTCAATATCAAAAAAACATACAACCCAATCCAAAAGTGGCCAGAAGACCTAAATACACATTTCTCCAAAGAAGATATACAGATTGCCAACAAACACATGAAAGAATGCTCAACATCATTAATCATTAGAGAAATGCAAATCAAAACTACAATGAGGTATCATCTCACACCGGTCAGAATGGCCATCATCAAAAATTCTACAAACAATAAATGCTGGAGAGGGTGTGGAGAAAAGGGAACCCTCTTGCACTGTTGGTGGGAATGTAAATTGATACAGCCACTATGGAGAACAGTATGGAGGTTCCTTAAAAAATTAAAAATAGAACTACCATATGACCCAGCAATCTCACTACTGGGCATATACCCTGAGAAAACCATAATTCAAAAAGAGTCATGTACCACAATGTTCACTGCAGCTCTATTTACAATAGCCTAGAGATGGAAACAACCTAAGTGTCCATCATCGGATGAATGGATAAAGAAGATGTGGCACATATATACAATGGAATATTACTCAACCATAAAAAGAAACGAAATTGAGTTATTTGTAGTGAGATGGATGGACCTAGAGTCTGTCATACAGAATGAAGTAACTCAGAAAGAGAAAAACAAATACCATATGCTAACACATATATATGGAATCTGAAAAAAAAAAAAGGTCATGAAAAACCTAGGGGCAGGACGGGAATATAAAGATGCAGACCTACTAGAGAATGGACTTGAGGACAAGGGGACAAAGGGGTAAGCAGGGACAAAGTGAGAGAGTGGCATGGACATATATACACTACCAAATGTAAAACCGATAGCTAGTGGGAAGCAGCCGCATAGCACAGGGAGATCAGCTTGGTGCTCTGTGACCACCTAGAGGGGTGGGAAAGGGAGGGTGAGGGAGGGAGACGCAAGATGGAAGAGATATGGGGATGTATGTATATGTATAGCTGATTCACTTTGTTAGAAAGCATAAACTAACACACCATTGTAAAGTAGTTATACTCCAATTAAGATGTTAAAAATAAATAAAGTAAAATATTGGGTTGGCCAAAAAGTTCATTCGAGTTTTTCCCATAACAGCCGCAAAAAAACCCAAACGAACTTTTTGGCCCACCCAATATAAGCTTAATAGAGGGCTATGACACAGGGACTAATTATATTCCTAGAAAAACAAGGTCAGAGAGAGCTTCCCATGAGAATATTCTCTTGATGCCTGTATCTCTACTGTGTGCAAAAATATTATTATAAGGTAATTGATATTCATTTAGGTTTTGTTTCTCAATTTATTTTCTGCATTAATTTCTAGCAATTATCATTACATAGAGAAAAAGGAGGGGAAGAGGATAGAGGAGAAGAAGAGATCAAGATGAAGAAAGCGAGCCCATAAAATTCTCCCATTACATACCCTAATCAACTGATGTAAACACTACTGACTGCTTTATCCTGAGATGCTGGGGTTTTTGTTTGTCTGTTTCCTTCATCTCACGTTCTGTTTTTCTTGTTCGTGTTGTTGTTTAGTCTACATTTTTATTTTATTATAGACTCTATGCCTTCCTAAGAGTAAGCATTTCATCCTGTTTTTTGAATTTCTGGCACTCAGAATCAATAAAAAATAAATACCCAAAGAGGCTTAGGAAGTAATTTCCTAAATATCCTTACCAAATAAGGTTAAAAATAAACGAAAACCAAGAGCTGATCAAATGAGACGATGTGTAGTTGGCATTAAGTTTTAGACTTTCACACTCTTAATTCATTTTTATAAAAAAAGGTGTAAAATGACCAAATGTACTAGGGTAACATGAAGACCAACAGAAGCTATTGTTCAGAGATTTATTTTTTCCTGGGAGATAAAATTTGCTTTTCTAGCTTCTCTTCCAATGTCTTGACAAAATAATGATATGGTTTAAGAACATAAAGCTTACAAGTCCATTGTAGAAATTTCTGTTTTCATAGACCTGAGGTTAGATGGAGCTGCCCAAGTTTGCACTGCATATTATAAAGGACAGTGCCTCTGAGGTCAGAGCTATTGTTACAGTTTTATTTTCCAAATTTTTAAGTAGGAAATGCTTGTTTCAGTCAAGCTCACTAATTTTGGTTTCCAGGATAGTGTTCTTTCATAATTAGACATATAAAAAATTAAAAAGGCAGAAATAATGAAAGTATCTATTCAGTGGTGATGCCCCTTTCTGGTTAACACGACTGAAAAGAACCTGGAGTTGTCAAGAGGTACTACACATAAACGTTTTTTCATACCCCTTCTCCTTTATCTCTGACTATAACACTTTCCGATTCTATTTAGGAGTGTGTCTAATTCATTCTTCCAGCTTCACACAACTTGCCCTGAGTCATTTCCTATTTCCTCTCTTGCTGTGAGCAGAGACGTATCTCTGTAGGAGCTGGTTGGTCCCAGTGATCATCTCCTTGGATGGAGCATGTTCAGGTCCTGCGCTGGGCAGCCAGGAGGATGTCTGCTCCTGCCAAGAGCAAGCCTTAATAGAGTGGTAATAAACAAACAGAGGAGGTAACTCAATAACAAAAGAGAATACCTCCCAAGCTTCAAAGTCTTTGAAAAACAAAAGTAACATTTATGAGACCATCCTATTAGAAACTTTTTTTAAAGATTTTTGATGACATTTTAAAAAGCAGAAGTCTATCCCACTGCCCTTTGTCTACTGTTTAAAAAAATCTTTACTGTTGAAATTAAAAGAAATTGGAGAATAAAGGTCTGTTCTTTATTAAGAAAATAATTTAGAGTACATCCATTTCTTGACCTCACTATTCATTATACTTCCATTAAGGGCATTACTTTCCACTTGGCATTTTAGTCACTTTAATGCTAAACTTCTGCTCAAAAAAGCGTACACCCACATTTTTTTTTAATTCACACTAAATGAAAATTATTTTATTTTGTCTTAACTTCCCTAAACCGACTTTGAAAATAGGCTTTTTGATGTATACTCAGTGCAACAAAACCTACCTACCACCCAGGGTCATTCTAATCCCTTCCCAAAAACACTCTCTTAATGGCAGCCATGACAGTATTATGGCTTCCATTTTTCTTTTCTTTTTTTATTTTTAAAAAAATTTTTGAAATCTGTCAGTGAATTGACTGACACCAATGGAAAAAATATTAATATATCAAGTGATTATTAAACACACTTAAGACAATGTGATTTTCTGTTTTGTTGTTATGAATTTTAAAATGTGCACTCAGTTCAAAAGTGAATAAGCATATATATTTTCAAAAGAAGTCAAGAGAGCACATATGGGAGGGGGGCTGCATCTCATTTATTATAACTGGGTTAGGATTATACTGTATCATTCTATCACAGACAATAAAAGCAATAGATACTGATATTAAAAAAAAATTACCATTTGACTATCTTAAATTTCACACATGTAATTAAAGCAAACCGTTCACCTAATGTGCACAGACATCTCACTGTTCAGTATGCAATAATTCATGTATTGCCCTGCAAACAGAGTTCAGCATTATTTAGACTTCCTGAAGAAACATACAGGTAGAACAAAGGGGTGGCTAGTAACAGGTAAAACTTCTTTCTTAATATCCCCCATCAAGACCTCCAACTGAAAAATACCAACCCACAGAAACATAAAATAAAAGTTATTTGTGTGTTTTGCAAAGACACCTTCAGGAAATTGCTCCGAACTCTCCTTTCTAATTGCATTTCCAGTTTAGGGCTATTCACAGAGACTCTAATTCTCCTTCCAGCCCTGTGGGAGGGTTGTACTTCCTGCTCACCTGGCTCAAGTTCGTCCTGTCATACGCCTTGCTTTGGCCAATGAAAGATGAGCACAAAGGAAATGTGTCAATTCTCATGAAAAGTTTCAAGATCCACATTCTCTTTTCCTTGGGAAGTTCTTGCCCAGTTGGAGCCTTCATTGGCTTTGACTCCTGAGTGGCAACGATGAACAGTACCTTCCCTCTGTCAATCTACAATAAACACGTAGCCTGAGCAAGAAATAAACTTGTGTGCTGTTAATCTACTGAGATTTTAGGACTTTTTTTTCTATAACCTAACTTAGTGTACCCTAATCTCATAGAGAAACAAGAACACCCAACAGGAGGCAGCAAAGTCAGCCAACCCTATAACAGTTTTATTCAAACTAACATAAATCAAGTTTATAAATCTATGAAAGGCCATTTGTTCTTTCATTTTCAAATCCAAGTCTTGTGTATTTTACAAGATGTATTGCTTTCCATTTAAAAAAAAACAGCTATATTTTATTATAGTGAGGGTTTCAGTAGTCATAGGGATTTAACATAGTAGTCAACAGTAATAGTAATAACATTTGCATAGCACCCTAAAAGTTTAAATTCATGTTTTATGTTAATTTCATTATGATTGAGGGAGGTCTGATTTCAAGTTTCTCAGTTTTATTGTGCATGTCGTATAGGGAATAATATGGCAATTCATAGGTCAACACTGATTGAAATGCACTTTGCAAAATAATAGCAGAGTAAGTGAAAATACTAGACTTAAATGTTTAAAAGGAAATTAAATCCTCTAAAGAGAGAAACTGGTTTTATTCTAGATGCTCAAATACATTATCTATAAGAGAAAAAAAATAGCTGTGTGTTAGACTACTTGTCAGAATCCTAGAAATGTCTCAGAGAAATCATTTGGAAGTTAAAGAGCATTAGTTCAAGGTCTCAGTGGACACTCACAAGAAATGACAGCGCTGCAAATCCCTGCTGAATGGTGTGGCTTCATCAGGCCTCTCAGGAAAGTAAAATCACAAAGAAAGTCACCAAATACTATCACCTGTGAACCACGAGATACGACTGTGTCATGAAGTGTCTGAGCATTTTACAAAGCTGGACAAATGACACTTCGCAGATGGTTTTGGGCAATCTAACAGAGAAATGTGTGAGAAATACCAGGACACAGAGTCATCCAATACCAGTTAAAAATTCAACAGAGGCAAAAAAATCACATATTCTTTTGGCAAATATTAACCCTATAGAAATGTGTTTGTGTGAGTGTGTGTGTTTGAGTGCTACATGTTCTACTGCATTTGACAAGTATTTATTGAGGACTTACTGTGTAAAAAATATCTAGACTTGGCAGCATGGACAATACAAAGATGTTTGAAAAACAGCCCATGGTCTCCAAAACTTTACAACCTATGCCATGCCAAGGATTCTAAGTCTTAGTGACATGATACATATCCTCTAGAGCACTTTGCAACCCAGCCCATGCTTTGATTATTATTATATAAAGACTTAAAAATACTTAGTTGAATGAATAAACAATAGCTGAGAATAAATCCCCTGTATTTATTTTTTATACATAAACTTCAATTCCTGAAAACTTGCCATTCTTCCTTTGAAGTACTCACAAAGCCCCCTGAAATATAGGTTCTCTCTACCTCACAGCATGATGAATTTGTTACAGAAATATTGTGCAACTTTATAATTATCATGATACCACAATTTAAAGCATTAACCAATGCCTTACATAATAGAAGAGTGAACAGTTGAGTTACAAGTGGCCAAGAGGAAAAAGGAATCAATTGCGATCATAATTTTAAGCAAGAACATTGAAATAAAATATCCAATAAGATTTTGATTTTACTGTTAATTTGAAACAGTGATGACAAATATTTGGAATTTTAGTCTTTAACTTGTACACTCTTTCTATCCCTAAAAATACCATCGGGAAAGTAACATTTATCAAGTCTCAATCCTATAACAGATGGCATGCATATATACGTACACACGTATATTTACATATTTTTTCTCCCACTTATTCCTAATACCAGCCTTATGGAAAATAAAGCATACCACCAGGATGTTTTAGGTTGCAAATAACTAACAAGCTAAGCCTACGCAAACTGGCATAAAGGGTTATTATCATTTTCATATCAAGGAGGCTTTGCTGATTAATACAATTGTTCACCAATGTCCTCAAAAACCTACATACTATTCAAATTTTCTTTGAGCTATACTCAGCATTTCCACTCTGTCTTCATGGTTTCAGAGTTGTCTTCATGTTGTCTTCAGCACCAAGCAGGCACAAAATCTCTCAATAGAAGAGGAGGAAAGTAATCTCTTCCTGTGTGTTTTCTTGTGAGCAGGAAAATCTCTCCCAAAAGCCTGGCAGCTCACTGCCCCTCCCCACACACATCATTAGCTACAGTGGGTCACATGCCCATTCCTAAACCTTTCACTGGCAAAGTGATTTGTTTAGATGGTTATGAATCAGCAGCAGTCCAGGGCCTCCTCTCTGAGCACATGGCCACACAGGAAACAGGAAACACAACTCTTTTGAAATTAGAACTTGGCCAACAAAGGCCAAGGTGAACATGGAGTAGGAAATCAAGAGTATCTGCTATAAACTTATTTCCTTTCCATGCACAGGCAATCCTATTATTCAGAGAGTCCTTATTTGCAAATTTTCCTACCCACTAAAATTTATCTGTAACCCCAGAATCAATACACACAGTACTTTGGTAGTCATTCACAGGCATGTATGGAGCAGGGAAAATTCTAAATCACCAGATGTAAGCCCATTCCCAACTGAGGTCAAAGAAAGCAACACTCTGCCTTCTCATTTCAGGTCTCATACTATAAGTTAGTGTTCCTTTCTCAGTCTATTCAGTGCCATGTTTTTCAAATTTTGTGCCCTTTGTTGGCAATTTCACTAGTTTAAATGACCCCCAAGAATACAGCTGTAATGCTGTCTAGTGTCTAGTGCAAGAAGGCTGTGATGTGCCTTACAGAGAATATATGTATGTTAGATAAGCTTCATTTAGGCATGAGGTATATACTGCCTTTGGCCATGAGTTCAATGTAAATGAATAAATAACATATATTCAGTAAGATGTCTTTAAACAGAAATATACATAAAACGAGGTTATATATTGATCTGTTAATGAAAATACCATGATTAGAGGCTCACAGGAACCTCACCCTGTAATGCCCCTAGGAGCAATGGTTCAGTATTCCCTAATTTAATGTTCACAGGAACTTTATAGAACATAACTACCACAAATAATGAGGACTGGCTGTGTAATAAAACTAACATGTAACTAGATCAAGTCATACAACCATAAGTAGCAGGCCAGCCTCAAATACAAATCTTACCAACATTGTTAAAAACTTTGGACTTTATCCTGAGAGCAATGGGAAGACAGTGAAAGGTTATAAGTAGGGAGAAATTTGAACAGAACTGCATTTCTGGAACATCATTCTGGTGAAGGAAGACTGCATTTGGGGAGACCATGCAAGAGGGCTATTGCAGTAATCCAGCCAAGAAGTTATGATAGAGGCATGAAAGTGGAGTAGGAGGCCATGGCCTTGAGTATAAATTGTCTTCTTCTGAGACCACAGAAAACAGAACCCCCGGTGAAGTAAAGACTGGCCACCAAGAGAGGATGTAAGAGGAATATGGGAAAAAAAAAAAAAAAAAGAATGGTAAAGTTTGAGAGGGAAAAGCATACAGAATAGAAATAGAAAGAGGATAGAAGAACCAATGTCAAAATATTGCTGGGTACTAGCTAAGTCTGGCTCAGTTTCAGATTCTCATCTGAAAATCTTAACAAAAACCTAGTTCATAGCCTCTATTAATATTAGAGCATTAAATTTTAATAAGTGGAAAATGGAATTCATAAGTTTTCTCAGTTGCATCCAATAGGGAGTTGACCAGTCGTTTGTGATTTTACGCATCTCTTGGTTGAAACAGAGTTACAAATACAGTGCTGAACACTGGGATACATCATGTAAATGTGTGACTCTCCCTGCAGGACTTTCTGTCCCCAAAGAAATGATTGAATTACAATTGAGTTATAAATATGATAGTCCCATCTGTGATCAACATTAAAATTTTCCTGATGTAGTATTTAAAATAAATATATCTCAAACACCCAAAAGCCTTCAGGACTGTTGCAGAAATGAGAAGTTAAGTAAAATAAGAATTATGATTCTTAATTTTCACTATCATGTCACATTTCAGTTGGAACATTTTGGAATTTGAAGTCTTGTCAAGTCTCCGTGGAATTATCTGAGAGAAGTAAAGAGAAAGGAGAGAAAGAGAAATGTCCTTGGTAGAGGATGGTGAACTTTAGAATGTTGGAGCATGTTAAATCCTTTTCTTTACCCAGTTTCAATGCCCAGTGCATTGTAGTGCCTAGTTCTTATGACATGTGAACAATCTTAATTATATCATGATAAGAATATAGTAATATATTGTGCTACCATATCCAGGTCATTAATGCTAATATATGGCCACAGGCAAACATTTACATGCTGTACATTTGAACCATGTGCTAGACATATTACATAAATATACACACTTGGATAACCCATTGTACTATAATCTTTTAAAGTAAACTGTCCTTTGAAATTCTTAGCCTTTCATCAGGTTCATTAAAACTTTTCAGATAATACTATCAGTTAGAAAGATTAACAATGAAATTAGCAAGAAGGGAATCATTTTAGAATATTTTCCAAGTGTTGAAATTAAAAAGAGATATACAGTAAGCATGTATTCAACCTGATTCCTGCTTCTGTTGAAATTCTGCACGTGGTTTGTGCTGAGTGTCCCACAACTAGAATGTGATATTTTTCATATTATATTTATAAAGGTACAATAAATGCTAGCTGCTGTAATAGATAAGTCCCAACTTCTCTGTGGTTTAACACAATAGAAGTTTACTTTTCACAGCAGATTCAACCAAGGTGTTCTAGATTGGGCAGCCTTCCACATGGTCACTCAGGGCCCCATGCTTCTTCTATCATCCTTAGGGCTCTTCTCTCTTCTAGGTCCTGGGAGTCCTCTTCATTTAGCTGATGGACGGGAAAGAGACTATGGCCCAAGCCCACCTGTTTCTTAATCACACTGGTCTGGAAGTCACTTCTCTTTATATTCCATTGGTGAGAACTAGTCACACAGCCCTGCCTACAATGGGACGGACACTGAGAGATGCAGTCTCTGGCTGGGCAGCCACTGCCCAACAACATCTCATAGGCTGTTCAGCTAGGTGTCTCTGCCACACATGTCATTTGTATTCCTTGTCAACATCCATCGCCTTGAAAAACCTAAATTACAAAGGGAGTCAAATCATCGCACACATTCCGTATACAATGAATCTTTACTGTTATAGAACAGCAATATC
The DNA here is from genome assembly GCF_011762595.2 of Tursiops truncatus. Lineage (NCBI taxonomy): Eukaryota > Metazoa > Chordata > Mammalia > Artiodactyla > Delphinidae > Tursiops > Tursiops truncatus. The sequence continues at coordinate 25,506,890 of NC_047036.1, forward strand.
TATTATGCCTCTTCATGATACTAAATTAAACTTCAATTGCATCTAGATGTTTATATGAAATACTGCTGATAATAACAAAATTGGGATGAGAAAAATTTCAACATATACAAAGAATATTTATCCTTTCCTATCCCATTCTGTTTTTTTCTTCCAGTTTTATTGAGATATAATTGACATACTGCACTATATAAGTTTAAGGTGCATAGCACAATGATTTGACTAACATACATCATGCAATGATTACCACAATAAGTTTAGTAAACATCTGTCATCTCATATAGATACAAAATTAAATAGAAAAAGTATATGTAGTTTTCCTTGTAATGAGAACTCTTAGGATTTACTCTCTTAACAACCTTCACATATAACATACGAAAGTGTTAATTATATTTATCATGTTGTACATTGCATCCCTAGTACTTATTTTTTAACTGGAAGTTTGTAGCCTTTGACTATCTTCATCCAATTCCCCCTTACCCCACCTCCACCTTTGGTAACCACAAATCTGATCTCTTTTTCTATGAGCTTGTTTGTTCTTGAAATATAACTGACCTACAACACTATGTTAGTTTCTGGTATACAACATAGTGATTCGATATTTCTATACATTTCAAAATGATCACCATGATAAGTCTAGTTACCATCTGTCACCATACAAGATATTACATTATTATTGACTATATTCCCCAAACTGCACATTTCATACCCATGACTCATTTATTTTGTAATTGAAAGTTTGTACCTCTTAATCTCCCTCACCTATTTCTCTCCTCCCCCGACCTCCCTCCCTTTTAGCAACCACCTGTTTTTTCCTCTGTATCTAAGACTCTTTCTGTTTGGTTATGTTTGTTCATTTGTTTTGGTTTTTAGATTCCACATATGAGTAAAATCATAAAATATTTGTCTTTCTATGTCTGACCTATTTCACTTAGCATTAATACCCTCCAGGTCCAACCATATTGCCCAAAATTCAAGATTTCATTCTTCTTTATGGCGAGTAATAGTCCATTGTATATATATAACATCTTCTTTATCCATTCATCTATTGATGGGCACTTAGGGTGCTTCCATATCTTGGCTATTGGAAATAATGCTGCAACAAATATAGGGGTGCATATATCTTTTCTAATTAGTGTTTTTTGTTTTCTTTAAATAAATACCCATGAGTGGGATTGCTGGATCATACAGTAGTTCTATTTTTAATTTCTGAGGAACCTCCATACTGTTTTCCATAGTGTCTGCACCAATTTGCCTTCCTGCTAACAATGTGCAAGGTTCCCTTTTCTCCACATCCTTGCCATCACTTGTTATTTGTCATCATTTTGATAAGAGCCACTCTGATAGGTATAAGGTGATATCTCATTGTAGCTTTGATTTGCATTTCCCTGATGATTAGTGACGCTGAGCATCTTTTCATGTGTCTGTTGGCGGCCATCTGTATCTCATCTTTAAAAACATGACTACTCAGGTCCTCAGCCCATTTCTTCCCCATCCCATTCTTTTCTCCTTATGATGAGATATATTTCCCCATTTCATAAAAATAAAGTATAGAAATTTTAGGTACTTCTAGAAGGGTCTTTAATCCAGCAGGGTCTTAGTCAGCATCTTGTAGGCCAAGGTCCAGTAAGATAGTGATCTTATTTACTTACATTTTTTTCAGATCTTACCAAATGGATAACAGATTCATACTGACACAGCCTGGCTCCACTGATCAAAACACCATCATTTGCTCTGAATATGACTTTAAGCAGTTGTGGAATCTAACTAACTTTTTTCCCCACTGCTAGAGAAATTATTCGTGAGTCAAGGAAAATAAGTGTTTATAATTTGATTTCAAATAAACAGGGCAGTAAATAGAAGAAGAGTTGTGTGAACTATAAATATAAAAATTACCTTGAAATGATCAAAAGATATCTTAAGTAAAGAAAAAAAGGATCCCATTTAAGACGAGGCAGAGAATTCATAGAGGCACAGCACAAAGGAAATTACATGCCTTTGGGCTCAAAAGAAATTATGCTGAACTTCAGCAGTGGGACCAGAAGAGAAGAAATAATGTAAAAATATTGATGACCAAACTGCCATGTTTAATAGTGTTCTTGCTCCCAAAGGCCAATTAATTTACACAACAATAATTATTTTAAAAGCATAGTAAGGATGCACTGAAGCAAGAGGATGTTTCTGATGAGTACTTTTTAATAGACAGCTGGTAGATGACGTCAGGTAGGGATTCGGAGCAACTCTAAATATACTCATGGACAGACACCATAAAGTGTAAGGAATATAAAACAAAACATTTTTCACGCTAGCATGGAGGTTTACCTACAGTTCAAATGGAACTCAGATCTACCGGGAAAAAAAAGGGTCAACCTTTAACTATAATTTTGCCTCCTTCACAGTGTCCTAAAATTATTTCAAGCTTTAATTAGAAAATCTGGAGAAAGAAGTTTCTATAGAATAATGGAATTCTGCTGTGTTCAGTGGGGCCACCCTAAATATGCCTGGCTAGCATACAACAAGCATGGAAGAGAACACTTTCAGGTTAAAAATGGCATTTACTGGATGTGAAGATAACCATCACAGTTTGGCAGGCATTTGTTTTTAATTTAAAATGAATTAAAATTAATTTTGTCTTAAAATTTTCATGCCATATTTTGGGATGATTGGAGTTACCCTGGAGAGTAATGAAACTGGAGTTGGGAATCAGTTTTAGTCTTTAGAGAGAAAAGCAATTTCCATAATTTCAAAATCATTTCATTAGTGGGTATATATGGTCTAAATTTTCAAATCTAGGGAGATGACCATATGCTTCCTTTCCTTTGAAAGAAATAGTGGCAAATTGCCACCATTCGACATGTAAAGAACTGGAAATGTATAGTAACAAGGAATTATAAGTACGAATATAAGAGTACTTCATTATGCATATTTCTTAATATAAATGTGTGGTCTCTGCAGTAACTGCAAAGCTTTTTTCCCCTAAAGTTAAAGAGTAACGTATCCTATCTTGGAGTTACCAACAGGTCAGCCAGAAGCTGAGTGCAGTCAAGAGGGAAAGACTAGAAAAGTAAAATGCGTTGCAAAATAGACCCTATATAATCTACTGGAAAGAGCTGCTCCACAATATAGGAGCATCACCTGTGATTTTTATTGTGTGGATTGTTAATAGGACATCAGGTTCCAGTAGTGGCAATATTCACTAGGGACCAGATTCACTCCCTAGGTTCAAATTAACAGCACAGTCTTACAGATTTCTAGAGAAAGATATATAACGCTGTCAAAAGCACAGCATACTGTGCTTAAATCATGTGTTAAAATAAATCCAGAAGTCATAGTAAAAAAATTTTTGTGCAAAAAAACCCACATAATTTGTGCACTAAAAAAACACACATTGTCTTCCAAAACAAAATATGCTCTCTATTTAACATTTTTGTATTAAGCCATTTTAAAAGCATTCTTGCATGGAATTCACGGCATTCAAAGCAACTTTCACACCTGATCTGAAAGCTCACAGCATCCCTGGGTGTTCAGGAAGGTAAAATTATATTCTTTTTACTCTTTTATAAAGAAGGAGGCAGTGAGCAGAGAGATTACGTGGGTTATCCAAAGTCACAAGGCAGAAAAGTGGCAGACCCAGGAATCAAACCTCTAATGACCAATGCTGTCACAGAAAGGGGCTGTCAAGAATACAAGTAGTCTAATGCACACTTTCACCTTCCAACATGTCTAAAACATGCTTGTCCAGGGCAAACAGAGCCCTAATTCATTCTTACATTTGCAAGGTAGTAAGCCTAAAATGAATTAAAAGGCATATCATGCCATGGCCGTGGGAAAAAACATCCTCTCTCATTGCCATTACAGAGAGAGACGAAATCATATCAAAGTAAGCTAGACAGTTAAAAGGGAATAGGAAATAAAAAGGAAGTGGCCAAGAGGTGCTGGTGGCAGCTGCCTGAAAGGGAACATCAGCAGGATCAAATAACAGAGCTTTCTTAGTTGATTCTTGAAAGCACAAACTAAAAAAAAAAAAATCATACACACACCGTTATGCTGAATCTAAATACACATCCACGCATACTCAGTTTAGTTTAACAAGGTATAATGGCGAGCCTCTCACAGGCAGGCCAGATTAAGCACCAAAACCAAAGGTCTTTGAAGTCAGCGCAGACAGTCACTTACATGGCCTAGTTTGAGATGAGTTGAAAGCTCGAATCTCTTCATGCCTGGCATGGGGCCTGAAATCCCCTCCAGGAAAGCCATTTCTGAGGATTCCGCCTCAAATGCAAATGTGTTACAAATGAGGGACACTTTTAATCTAGAGTTACCCATTAATAGAATAGTTCAAGGCAATATCTGGGAAAGAATCAGACATTGTAAAGAACATAGAAGGGGAAAAGGTGAGGAAAGGTCCAAAGGAATTTACTGTGCCTAGAAAGGGTGAGCCTTGCCACTGGGAAGCTCAGGAAATTGCTCTATTTGGTTGAAAGACTATCAATTTATGAAGCCTGGAGAGCAGCCTGCTAGGTGGTATAATAATGAATTCTAAAGATCTCAAAGGGTTCCAAAGCAGCATATTAAGCGGTTGGTCTAACCACATGCAATTGGTTACCTTTCAAACCTTTCAGAGATTTTCTTCCCCTTCACCCTGCCCCTCCACCCTCTCACCCCCTTGGCAAAGCCATTATACATCTGGAGCCTGCCTACCTGCCAGACTTCATCTCCTTTCTCCTCTGCACAATCCCCCTTCCCTACATACATATACCCTATATTCCAGCAGCACTAAATTTTATGAATATACCACATTTTCTTATCTCTAGAATCTTTCATCCACAGTTCCTTCTGCCTGGAATTGATGTGCAAAAAAAACATGCATTTGGCAGCTCATACTGATTGTTAGACACTCAACTCATAGCTTGCCTCCAGGAAGCCCTCACCCAGTCTAGGTAACGTGACCCTTTTATATGTTCCAAGTTCACCATATACACACAGAACCCAATTAGAACTTTCTTATACACAGTACTTCAGAAAAGTGAACAAAAACAACTGCAGACCAGATACACTCTAATCACTGCACTAACTGACTTACATAGCTAAAAACGCACAAAAAGAACCCAAAAAGGGTTACAAAAAAAAGCAATACAGCATCCCATAATTCAGAAAATCAAAGTAAAAGAGTTCAGCTTTAAAAACAGAATCAAAATGCTTGCAAAAGATCCACGTACAAGTGAGTTCCTTTTTTCGTTCTTAGTCTATTCCCAGAAATCTCAATCTTGAGTTGTTAAAATTATAATAAAGTATAGTTAAATGTAAGGGGGCTTTTTAATCCTTCACATACTGGCCCTAGAGACAATAGAAAGAAAAATGCAATGTGAAGCTTCAAGTTGGAAAAACATAAGGTTTTGTGCACCTATTGTGCAAAATTCTTCTTCCCTAGAATAGCATATTTAGCCCACTAGTTCCTCAAAAAAAAGGAGGAGATTATTGTGACCTTTAAATGAAAATATTGGGTGGCCAATATTTTGAAACTGAGCCTCTAACTTGAAAATAAATACACTAATAGAGTCAAGTGTGAATAGCAATTCACGTTGAAAATAATTAGCTAGAACAGCTGGGTTATCAAAGTGACCCTTTCTTCAGGAACAAATCTGAAAAAATGTAAAATATTGTAAATTGTTTAATTAGACTTTTCATTCTCTAAATAGTTGTGTGTCCTTTTACTTCAATTTATCATGCTTCATGATGGTAGTCTGTTATTTCTATACTTTGTAGAATACCCGATGTACTAAGAAAAGACTGTTACTTAGAAATTAGTTAATAATGATAATTCATTCATTATAACTGATTCTGATTATAGAGAATGACACAGTGAAGGAAAATAGAGATATAATGACCTGATTTTTATTTCTGACTCTGAATTTAACAATGCACAGTCATTTGATTTAACACAGTTTACCTATTTTTGAAGTATAGAACGGATAGATCATGAACTGTAACCAATCACTGAAATAAAATTGTACCAGGTAAAGGTGTAGGAAGACTCACTACTGATGGTTACAACATTTGAAATACGCATGTCTATTATTGGGTCTCTTTTTAGAAGTATCAACAGACTCTTCTATAAAATAAAATATTTTATTTCCTCTTGACTGATAGTAAATGGAACTGCCAATATGTGTGAGAAGAAAAGCTTCCCAAAATTTTGTTATGAAGGCTGAGGAGAGCTAGCTATTGATGACCTTCACCCATTGGAGACTCTGAACATCTCTGCTTTTCAAGTAGTTTTCTATATCTGTAGACAACATCCGAGTTGGAACTAATAGCCTGAACATAGGCATGATTTAATCAAAATGTCCTTGATGCCTAGTGCAGCATTCCATTTAAGAACTGAAATCCAGTTTCTGCATTTTAAAAATCAAATCTATTCTCTATGGAAAATTTTTACAAAACATCTTGGTACCTGCAATGCTGAAAATAGATCCAGCCCTATTTAAGAGAAAGTAACAACAAGTCGGGGATTTGTACAATGGCAGTAAAATGCAGTTCAGTGTGGTTGTGCTAGGTTTTAGTCTAGAGATGGGATTTTTATAGCATATTATAAACTTCTGAAACGAGAGGTTATTAGAGGATCAGTTCCCTAACTGTGTGGTTCTAGCAGGCCCTGCTCTATTGCACTCTTTATTCTCCTGCCGGGAGCTCTGTCTTCTGAGGTGCAGAGCACATCCATCAGCCTTTTTCAGCTGTTAAGGCACTTCATTTATTGTAGTGTTCCCTTCATCTTATTCCCTTGCCTCTGTCCCCATGGACCTCAGAGATCTACAGTTCTCTTTGGCCTCTTAACAGGTATAATGGATCACCAGCTGAACCATCATCACACAGCCCTTCTTGCTAGGAAATTATTTCTCTCCTGCTTCAAATGTTCCTTCCTTTCACTTGGTGAATCCCTTTGCTGCTCTTCTTACTGTGTAGTTGCCTATATGCAAAGAGATAAAACTTGGCCAAAATCCTTTTGAAGTCATCTCTTGAGTACTATTGGTCCTTTGATCTTTGCCAACAGAAAAAGGAGATATTTATATATATGTAATGTGAAAATACTTGCTCAAGAAAAGTAAGTGTTAATACCATCAGGTCTCTATTATTTTGCCCCTAACAGATTATCATTCAACTATTTGGAAAATGAGCTCTATTGTTTTATTAGTATTAAAGTCCTCTCATGTTGAAAAGCACTTCCCTAAATACAGTATTTTGTTTTAGAAAACAAGAAAGCTACTAAATTTTATGAACTAGAGAAAATAAAAGGTAGCAAAATTCACAAAAAGAGGCAATCTCAAACCCTTGAAATTGTTAATCATCTTGCTATACTAATGTCTGTTTCTGTTCCACACTATTTTTATTAATTAATGATGTACTGTATGGTCTAATACCTCCAGGAAAAACTAAAGTACAATTGACCCTTGAACAATCTGGGTGTTAGGGGCACTGACTCTCTTTGCAATCAAAAATCCATATATGGCCCTCCGTATCCCCAGTTCGTCCACATCCACTATCCAGCATTCACGGATTCAACAGTGGATCACACAGGACTATAGTATTTACTATTGAAAAGAAATCTGCATATAAGTGGACCCATGTAGTTCAAACCTATGTTGTTCAAGGGTCAACTGCATGTTCTAGTGGAAAAACCACTAGGTTGGTGGCTAGAAGACCTGAATTCCAGTCTCAGATCTATGTTGATTAATCAGTTGGTTTTGTGCAAGTCACCCAAATTCTTGGGGCCTCAGTTCCTCATCTGTATTAACAGCAGGTTAGAGTAAATCACTGTGATTCATTCTAAGCCTAGTGGTCTAGGAGGAAATTTAGACTAGCTTCTCCTTTTTACATTGTTCAACTATATCCTTTCTTTGAGGTCCTGTTGGCTCCCTACTATGTCCCAAAGTGAAGGTCCAATCTGGTATCAAAATTAACCTAGTCCACAGAGTGGCCTCTGAAAATAAAGAAAGATCTCATGATAGAATAAAAAGCCCAACAATACCTTGACCCTTCCCTAGTCTTGACCCAATAAAGTATTATACAATGGGAAGAATAAAAAAAAGATATAGTTAACCGTTTCCTACTGAAAACATGTAATTAATCTCCAGGAAAGATGGCTCTTGCACTTAGGAAAACATCTTAAGGGTCTTTTTGGATACGAAAGGTTAGCTCCCACCACCCCTTGCACCAAAATATAGAGGACTAAAATTGTCTTTGAAAAGGTATTTAAGGTTTCTGCCCCTGAAATAAAAAGGATGAGGGTCCCAGAAATTAAGGAAGAGGGATATGTAAGGCAGCTTGAGGAGAAGAAGAATTTCTAAATGCTAACAATTTTAAGAAATATTTAGACTTCATGTCATATTGATTTACCCCCTTCACTACCTCCATCTTCTACTGCAACATCCTAAAGCTATAGTAAAAGTCTGCTGCCCAAAGCAGGATTGTGTTGGTGATATGTGAGGCAAGAAAAGAGAGGTGGTGTCCAGTGTGGGGTGAAATAGTAGGAAAACAAACAGAGCCTCAGGAACCAACAGTGACAGTTAGTGGGAGCCCGACTGTGGCATGGACCAGTGAAGGAGAGGTATGATCTCTCTCACTCAGGCGCAGCCACCCTTCAGTTTCGAACATATTGGGATGTTCAAGGCCCCTATTGGTGCACAGCGTGGAAGCTGGAATCACTTTATTTGGCTATTAAAGGTTAGAATGACCCCTGAAGCAGGAGGATGACAGGCCTTGAGTTCACAGTCATTGACCCATCCTGAATCCATTCCTTAACCCTTCCAACTGTCTTTCCCCAGTGCCTCATTTTCTCCTATTTCCGCCAAAACTGTTCTCCTGATCTACTCAAAAGTGAACACATTCCTCAATAGCGCAGTTCAATATCCAGTGATCAAGAGAAGGCTATCTAGTCTCTGATTTTCTCATGCCCCTCTGTCTACGTTGCAGGTCTCTGGTCATCTCCACTGCATATCAGCACCGCTGCAGGAGAGAGCTGGGGAGAAGGCATGTGAGAGCCATAGTCTTCTACACCAGTTGACTGTAAAGCTGTAAACAGGGACCAGCTCTGGGTAAAAAGCAGGATTTACGTGCAGGTTATAGTCATCAATTCTCTCCCTCCACAAATTAGGACAAGTCACTCAGTCTACTCCATCTTTCTGTCTTCCTTGCCTCTTTCTAGCTTTTTATTACCCTCTTTCACACACACGCACACACAATTATATTAGAAAAATTGTGTAAATAAGAACATGAAAACTAGTCTTTATATGTTGCTTAATGGTAATTTATATCTTTCACTTCACTTTTTCAAAATAGAAATAGCTTTTTTGTGTTTCATTACGCTTATCAGTGCTTATCATAAGGTAATTAGAAAATGTAGAAATGGATAAAGGAAAAATAAAGGTCATTCAAGATGCTACTAGTCAGATGAAACCACCATTTACACTTTAGACCATTATCTTCCCAGTATTTTCTAAATGCAATTTTTTTCTTACAAATACTAGATATGTTATTCATAGTATTTTATACCCTGACTTTTCAACTAAAAATATATCATGGATCCCTTGATATAAATAGATAGATATCTGCCTTCTCATGGCTAAGTAGTATTCCACTTTATAAATGTACATGAAACATTTAACATCCCCAGTTTATGAATATTTAGTATTTCTTTTCGTATTTTTTCTATTAAAAGTAACACTGCAATGTTCACCCCTGTGTGATTTATGTGTTTGTTGAACTATTTCATGATGAAAAATTGCTGGAAGCAGAATTTTTTGATCAAAGGGCATTTTAAAGAATTTTGATATATAATGTCAAATAACTCTCCAGAAAAATTAATCCAATTTTAACCCAACCAGAATGGTATAAAATAAACCCCTCCATACACACATAGACATGCACCCTGGCCTACCTTGGACATTGTTAATTGCTTTAATTTCTGCTAATTTCGTTGTAATGTGAATTCATTTGATTAATACTGCAAATGCACTTAAACATCCTTTCATATGCTAATAAACCATTTTCATGTCTTCTGTAAATTTTTTCTTCTCATACTAAAAATATTAGCCTTCTTATTTCATGTATTTTGTGAGTATTTTTCAATGTAACTATTTGTCTATATTGTTATAGCTGTGGAGAAATTTTTACTTCTTTTGTACTCACTTTTGCAATCGTTTTCTCTATCTTCCTGCATTTGGTGCCATACTTAGAAATGTTTTACACAGATCAACATTATAAAAATATTCACCTACACTTATTTTTATTCTTTTTCATTTTTCATATTAAAACACTTAATGCCTTTGGAATTCAATTTGTGTGAGGTGTAATTTTTTAAATCAAATGGTCAGCAGGTTTTCCCAACAAATTTATCATCTATCTTTTCTTCCACTGTATTAAAATTCCACTTATATCACAAACTGAAGTAATATGCTTGTTTGGATCTATTTCTGGAACTTCTAGTCTATTGTGTTAATCTGTACACCCCTATACCTATACCACACTATTTCAGTTATTACAGCATCTATTATATTTTAATACTCAGAAAGCATATCTCTTCTCACTATTCCTTTTCTCTTTCTTTTTTGATGTTTTTTCATGTATCTCTTTAGCCAATTTAACTTTAGAATCATTTTCACTTTCAAAAAATATATATCTGGTGCAGTCTTAAAAAGAAAAAATTCACTCAAGTGGAGATCAGATTAAATTATCTGAGAGACTAGAGAGAAATTCTGACATAGTAGAAATAGCAAAAACCTGCACCTGATCTTTGACTCTCAACTAAAGCTATTAATTTGGCAAGAATTTTTTAGCCTCTCTGAACCTCAGATCTTCATCTGCAAAATGGAGCTAATAAAACCTATGTGTAGCAGGCATCTGACATGCTCTCTGGCCATCCATCACTAGAAACCCATCCCTAAATTTGGAGAATTCCTCACCTAAAAATTCTTGTGAGAGGCACTGCCCTTCTACAGACAGCTAATAATGCCAGGTACTCATTCTTCCACCATCTTTTGAAGCAAAGCTGGGTCAAGAGCCCCCAGATTCTACCAGTGGCAGGCACACACCTCACTTTTGAATCAGTAGCTGAAACAAGGAAAGGAGTCCATGAGGAAGAATCTCTGGCTGTTATGGCAGCCTCAGCAGTTGCTGCAGTAGGACAGCAGTAGTGTCTATGATATAAACCCAGGGTAAGGAGCAGTGGTATCCCCCTGGAAGTGGATTTTCTAAGTGTCCCAGGGATTCCAGAAGGCTCTCAATATCTTTCCCTGCTTAAGCCAGGTAAAGTTGGTTTCTGATGTTTGCAACTGAAAATCCTGCCATACACTACCCACCCTGGGCTGTTTGAGCAATGAAATGAGAAAAAGCCTGCATTCTCAGTATATTCTCTTTCTTTTTGACTCCCCTTTCCACACCTTGATCTACCTTTCCACCAAAATGGTAACCAATAATGAACTGCACTAATGAGCTTCCTTCTCTTCTCGTTTCCAATTGAGTTCAGCCAACAGAAAGCCCCAGCATAAGGTGTGATGAAGAATGGAGAGTTGGGGAAAAGTATGTACATATTCCCCTAGTTCTTTCTCTAAAGGCTAACTGATCACTGACTATATCCCTCTGCTGAGTTGGAACTCCTGACAGTCATTCTTCTCTCTCTGAGTTCTATTTGCCCCACAGGTCTGAGAGTCATGAAAATATTCTGATTCTACTCTTACTATCCCTGAGGTAACACAATTCCTTATGGTTTTTCTATACAATATCCACACATTTTTTAATTGTCCTATTATTATTTCCTTCCCAAATTTCCACTTTTAGTATGCTTTCTGTTTCTTGATTAGGCCCTAATATACAAGCAAAAGCTCCTACTACAGTACTTGGCTTATAAGAGGGCTCCAGAAATTTTCCATGAGTGAAAATATCAACTGTATTCCTTTTTCTTTATTGCGTTTATGTAGTAATGCAAGGGAAGCAAGAATAAAATTACAAGTTAATTTTATGGACACCTGCAGCCCTCTGGTGTTTTCAAACTAAGGTTAATGGAGTCTTCTGTCTCCTAAGAGTCAGAGTAGAAACTCTAGAAGCATGTTCCTCAAGTAGAAATTTGCCCGGTTCATCTTCCTCAGTAGACACTCAACCAAAGTTTCTCAAACTCTGGCTCATGCCCATTTAGACCCATGATAGGTGTCAGAGTGCATACACATACATACAAATACCACCACCACCTTCACCCATGGCCACCCTCAAATTTAATGGGTATCTATTATATCTATACCTCCTAAGAATCCCCCCTTCCCCCATTCTACTCACTGATGTCAGGTCTGGTTTTGAATGGATCACAGCACTCTATCAAACTGTGTGCAAAATTCTGCAAACTCTTTAGAGCAGCAAAAACTTCCCTTCAACTGTTCTTTCCATGTCCATATAATAAATGACAGTAGCTACTACTTGAGTGTCCAGTTTTTTGTATCAATATATGAGTGTGAAGTGCAATTAGCCATTGAAATAAAACTAGTAATGAATACTAATTACTTCATTCTATGGGGTCTGGGGTAATGTATTCCAAGACTTTCCTCATTACTTTGAGAAATTGAGAGTTGGCTATATAGCAATCTACAGAAATTCTGAGAAGTACTTAAAGCGTCAGACATTAGCTGGAGCTCTGTATAATTGGATCTGTTCTGCACCCCTTGCATATAAGTTTTCTTGATTCAGAGCCCTGAATGCATAAAGAAAAGAGAATGTAGAGGGAAGAGCAGCTTCAATCTGCTTTGCTGTCATCTGGATCTTTCAAGTTCTGAATTCTTTTGGCAGCTCTAATATAACAGAAGAGCTTTTCCTTCAGCGACTATAAAAACCTCATTTGGAATGTTTTTCTCACACATTTATGTGAAATTTGCCAATGGCTACTTTTATTAATTCTCACCCTAGATAATGATTTACAGAAGTTTACTGAAGTACGAATAGTAAATACTAGGAACTGTACAATAGATATCTTTGCCACAGAAGAAAAGTGCTTTCTCTACATACTCGTATGTTCAAAAATCAAACACAGTTTCATTAGATTCTGAAATAAAAATTGAAAGATATCACTCCTTATAATTTATTATATTCTGTGTTATTATCAGTAATTCCTATCGTCACAACAAAAGCAAAATGAAATCACATTATAAGGACAGAAAATTTTTGACGTAAAGGGGATGCTGTTTGTTGGGAATACAGAGAAAACAGAAAATTTGTTTTTCTATTAGGCCTACACCTGAAGTAAAGCTAGATTCTGTTTTCAGCTCTGTAACTAACTGACACTGAAAAAAGTCACCTGACTTCTCTTGATTTCTGTCATCTGTGAATCAGTAAGTTAGCCTAAATTACCTCAAGGACTCCTCCCAGCATCATTTTTTTTTTTTTGTAATTTCCCATAAATATTCAGTAAATTTCACCAATGGGAAATCAAACTAGATCAAATCTAACCCCTCCCATTCTTTAGCAGTAGGAATTTCTTTTAGAACTCCCTTTACTTGAAGGTTTACTTTAACTTTTAAGATAATAAATAACTTTAAATTTGGAAGTCCTAGACAGAAATCACAGTTGGCACCAGGTAATGCATGTTTTGCATTTGTGCCAAGAGTATCTGTCATAGCAGAGGTAGAAGACACTTCTTAATAGGTAGCAGCTCCCCAGTGATGTGCAGTCTCCAGCAGGGATAGTCTGGAAAAAATGTCCACATTTTCTTAAATCACATTCTAATCAGAAGATGTTAAAATCAGGGTCTTGCCATGTTTCTCTTGTGCTGAAAAGTTCATGCAGATGCTCACAGAAGGGCTGAGGCAGGAGGCATGTGCCCTGACCAGAGTCCCGCCTCCCATTATTTGACTCTGGAATGCCCCGGGCTGTAGATGAGAGACTGTGGAGAATGTAATGTGTGCCCCATATGCAGCCGGAGACACCAGCACCACTAGCCACTTGCTCAGGTCTTCAGGATCGTCAGACAATGAACAGTGCAATATGGAGCCATATTCTGTTCTATTCTAGTCCATTTATTTCTGATGAGCTCAGGAGCAAGTGGATTGAATACATGAAGGTCAGCCAGCACTGAGACAGGGTGAGAGAGATGAGGGAGCTGAACCTCATCTGAACTAGTTAATGGAAATAACAGAATCAGAAAAGATTGGTAACAGTTTGCAATGAGTGACCTCACTACAAACTAATACATACATGTTTCCATTTCTTTCATTTTCAACTACTTCTATTGATAAATACCTTGAATAAATCCATTAATCCATTAATCTGCTTTTTTTAAGAACAACAACAACAAAAAAAAAACATGAGAAGATTAATTTGTGTCCTCCCTCTCTCTCACCCTCTCTCTCTCTCTTTCTCTCTCTCCCACTTGCTCCCTCCCACCCTCTTATTTCTTTCTCTCCCTAAAAACAGAAAACAGCACTGGCAGGAACAGCAGTGGAAAGGCAAGGAAAATCTGCTCCAGAATAAATTGGTTGTGCTGAAACATTTGTAAATAAGCATGATAACCAATTACAGAAATACCTGGGGTAGTTCAGTGATTCGCTCTCCCATATCAGAGGTCTCCTAATCAATTTGAAATAACCAGACGCTCCTATAGAAAATAAGCAAGATCACAGCGCTTGCTAATGAGTCTCAAAAATGGATTTCACTGCATGAAAATGTTCATTGTCAGGAGAGAGACTGTTTTCAGAATCTTGCGGGTCATTTTCATTTGCATTTGATTGGAGAAAATTCCTTTGTTCTTTTCTCCCTTCTCACTTCCTTTAAAACACTATCAATTTTTTTTCTGGTGATTTAATATTTTTGTATCAGTATGTTGTACCAAGCCCTAAAAATATACCAAAATAAATCCCTCTGTGCTGAAGTAGCTAGTATCCACTTCAATTATTACTTAATTTCACTGTTTTCAATGAGTTTTCTTGAATTTAAATTTGCAGATGTACGACACAGAGGGAAACTGACAGAAGTTGCAGTCATGGAACTCTGAAAGCAACACAAAAGCCCCATGGTGTATCATGTACAGCAGCTTCTCAACAGTTCTCAACTATAGTGGAAAAGCATTTTGAAGGCCTCCAATCAGAAACATAGGTCTACCTATATGTGACAGCACATCACAAGCCTGATGAGTATCTGCCTTTTCACAGAAAAGAAACAGGAGCAGAAGAGGCAGGTACTTGAAGAGGAGAGAATATAACACTTCTGATTTCTTAAAAGCATCCTTACCTAAGACATCTGCAGCTTTGCACTGGTCATCGTTAGATCACGTGTGACTCACTCATAAATCTCTTAGTAAATTTATGGTGTAAATATTCTTCCCCAGACCATATTATAAGGGGCTCAGTATGTCTCTCTTCTCTCTCCTTTCTCTTCTGCCCTATCCTATCCTATCATACTCTCCATTACCCCTACTTTTCTCTCCCTCTATTCTGTTTTCTCACTTCTTTCTTTCCTCTTAGCTGTTCTAGATCTCTGGGTGTATTTTGCAAAGCCTGAAGGACCAAACATTTTCTATCTCCTCACATCTCACTCAGGACCATAAGAAGCAGAAGACATGTGCTCCCACATGTGCACAGCTTGGTCATTTCACAGCGCTCCTAAACATGCCCTTTCCCTGTCACCTCTTTTAAGAGAAAAAATTGCCACACTCTTGAATAAATATTCTACTCAGAGAAGCACCCAGCGTGTGCTAGATAGCTGATCCTCCAAATCTTTTTTTAAATTCTAGGATACAAGAAATCTTGTGATGAATTGGGAGATTGGGATTGACATATATACACTAATATATATAAAATGGATAACTAATAAGAACCTGCTGTATAAAAAAATAAAATTCAAAAAAAAAGAAATCTTTACCCCAACTAGTATCACAACTCTTGTTTATCTTTTTTAACTTGACAAAGTAATTAAATGTTTCCAGGTTAGTTAGAAAACTATTCTTCAGACTCATTATAAAATAAAAAAAATAGATTTAAGACCCTTTGACATTCTCTAATACATTCCAATTTGTCTGTATCTCTCTGAATAGAATCCAGAATTGCACACAAGACTTTCGATGGGGTCTGACCAGTGCCAATGGGGTGACGTTCACCTCCATCCTTCTTTTCTCCAAATAAGTCTATGATTCCATTGGCCTGTGTGGCTGCCCGATCACTGATGGTCCTTCCTGAGAATCGTCTATATGCAGATGCTCTCAGCAGGGAGGGGTTTGTTGTTGTTGTTGTTGTTGAAGATAGGTTTTTACTTTTAACTCTATTAAATTTCATCCTATTAAAGGAAGCTTCTCAAAATGTTTTCAGATTTTGATTCTGTCATCTTGTATATTTGCTATCCATCCCAGCCTTGAGTCATTTACAAATTTGATAAGCATATATTCTATGTATTCATACACATCATTGATACATGAATTTAACAAGATGTGGCTAAAAGCAGAGCTCAGCAGCACAGTGTGAGAACCACCTTCAGGCTGATATCTCCTAGTTAATCAGCAGCCACTGAGTAACTCTGTAATAGGGAAGAACAAATCTGACTCCATATTAGATCTGTTCCCTTTACTTTAACCTGTGTCCTTTATTGCCTGTGCTTAGTCAGGCTGGCTCTGCACTTTTTGTAAAAGAATATTGCCTATAGCCTGAAATATACAGGACAGCCTATTCTCAGGGCTCTGACCTTTAAGAGTCCATTCATATACAGATAAAAAGTTACAGAACAGAGAATAACATTTGTCTTGTTGGAGGTTTATAGGAACATGGCGATCTGACCTACATGGACAGATGCAAGAACAAAGGATTCCGACACCAAAAAGTTTGCAACAACCAACCTCACCCCTCCCTCACCTTGCCTTTAAAAGTGCTTTGCTGATGGCACAGGGATATTGGCTCAGTGCTTTGTGACAGCCTGGAGGGGTGGGATAGGGAGGGTGGGTGGGAGGGAGGGAGACGCAAGAGGGAAGACATATGGGAACATATGTATATGTATAACTGATTCACTTTGTTATAAAGCAGAAACTAACACACCATTGTAAAGCAATTATACCCCAATAAAGATGTTAAAAAAAAAATCTACAAACAATAAATGCTGGAGAGGGTGTGGAGAAAAAGGAACCCTCTTGCAGTGTTGGTGGGAAGGTAAATTGATACAGCCACTATGGAGAACAGTATGGAGGTTCCTTAAGAAACTAAAAATAGAACTACCATACAACCCAGCAGTCCCACTACTGGGCATATACCCTGAGAAAGCCATAATTCAAAAAGAGTCATGTACCACAATGTTCACTGCAGCTCTGTATACAATATCCAGGACATGGAAGCAACCTAAGTGTCCATCGACAAACGAATGGAAAAAGAAGATGTGGCAATTTATACAATGCAATATTACTCAGCCATAAAAAGAAATGAAATTGAGTTATTTGTAATGAGGTGGATGGACCTAGAGTCTGTCATACAGAGTGAAGTAAGTCAGAAAGAGAAAAACAAATACCATATGCTAACACATATATATGGAATCTAAAAAAGAAAAAAATGGTTATGAAGTACCTAGGGGCAGGATAGGAATAATGATGCAGATGTAGAGAATGGAGAATGGACTTGAGGACATGGTAAGGGGGAAGCATAAGCTGGGTCGAAGTGAGAGAGTAGCATTGACATATATACACTACCAAATGTAAAATAGATAACTAGTGGGAAGCAGCCGCATAGCACAGGGAGATCACCTCGGTACTTTGTGACCACCTAGAGGGGTGGGATAGTGAGGGTGGGAGGGAGATGCAAGAGGGAGGAGATATGGGGATATATGTATATGTATAGCTGATTCACTTTGTTATAAGTCAGAAACTAACACACCATTGTAAAGCAATTATACTCCAATAAAGATGTTTAAAAAAAAAAAAAGTGCTTTGCTGAAACCCTTTCGGGGAGTACGGGGTCTTGGGGGCAGGAGCCACCTATCTTCTTGCGTGGCCCTTAAATAAACATTTTTCTGCTCCAAACTCCAAAGTTTTGGTTTGTTTGGTCTCCCTGTGTGTTAGGCACACAAACTTGCATTCAGTAACAACTCTGAAAAGCACCACGCTAGGCACTATACGGGACACAAAGTGGTCCAGTTTACCCTTCCTAATGGGGATCTGAGCAGAGAAAAGACATAATAGGAAAGCATTTGTGAAAGATAAGCCTGACTGTGGTGTCCATTAAGAAGTGAAGTACCAGAAGCAGTAACTTAGAACACTATTATAATATCATAAAACAAGAGGAAGAAAGCCTGGACTACAATCTTTATTTAAGAAGAGAAATTACTATTCATGAATGAGATCATTATATCAATTTATCTTCCCTATTCCTAATAAAATTAGGTAATCTTACTAAGTTTTCAGATGAGGCCAGGATTTACTTCAATTCAACAAGCAATGGATAATGTGTTTCCTCTGTACCATGTACTGGGCTAGATAATGGGTAAACCAAGGCACAAATGTAACTTTCTTCTTCTTCCCTCCAGTCACCCAATCTACCAACACGTGTGATATGTTATTCTAATAATGTACTAGTAGTCAGGGAATACCTCTCCAGAAAACATTGATATTCTATTGCCAGACAGTGCAAGGGTAAAATTTTCCTTAATGAATTAAGATTTTCACAGGCGGAATTTTGTAATTCAATAGATCTATAACATCTATAGTGTTGCCTCAAATTCCAGATAGTAAAAAACTCAAGCAGACATGCTGATCAAATTGTTCCCCTATTAAATATAAGGATTTCTTGTCCCTAAAGTTGACCAATGCTTAAAAACTTAATGAAAAGACAAAAGCAATTTTATACTCACAACACATTAAAACTGTGAATTACTAACATTCTTAGGAGGAATTAAAGATAAAAATGATAACTATTTGGCTAAAAATAGGAACCTAAATGGAAATGAATGAGTATTCCCTTTCCTGTGTTTTGTGTCTCTCTTGCAATCTCCTCTTTCTAAGGCCTTGCCCTAGGCTAATTTGTCTGGAGCAAAGTTCACTTAGAATATGTACAAAAGAACAAAGGGTGTCATCACCAAGCAGGAAGCTTCTGAATACATTCCCTATGTCCTTAAAATCCAAAGGCTCTGGAATGTCTGTCCAGGCAAGTTGTAACTTTCACTTCCTGGGGAGTGCATTCAGAAGAAATGAGGAAAAAAAAAAAAAAAAAAAAAAAAAAAAACGGAAGGTGAGCCTTGTAGGGCAGCAGGAAAGCAGTAACTCAGACTTGAAAGCTAGCAAGTAAAGCATCCCACTGAGTCACCAAGGATTCAGAGACAAGCTTGGTATTACCGAAGCCATTCATAGACTATCCACTGTTTATCCTCAGCAACTCCTCTCTTCTCATGTTGCTTTATAAAACTGGTTGGCTGAACTTCTCTAAATACTAAGCACATCAGCACTTATACCAGAGTACCAGGACCCTTTTCCCACTGTTGCCCAAACTTCCCACAAGATATTTAAACAAAGCCTGAAGAAACCTGTTCAAAAAATTTTTTTAACTATTTGACTCTTTTTCTTTAGGTTCGTGAAGTTGTCATTCATCTCAGTTGAAGTTGAAGTTGTCATTCATCTCTGAAACCTAGTGTGATGTTTTTCACTTTAATGAACTAATTTGATAAGCATCATTGAGACCAAAAAAATTAATATAATCCAATCAAATAATTCTATAGATAGCTATTAAATGTCAAAACATTGCTAAATAGCTTAATGCAATGGGGGAAAGGCCACAAGAAACATAACATTAATCTCCTAGACTTTTATTGAATTTTTCCTGAAATAATACACAATTATAGACTTTTTAAGGAAATATGTAATATTTATCCCCAAACTTTTTGTTTCCTCTGCACATAATGAATCAATAATCTTTTCCTTTTAATCCGATTCTGTGTATTTACACAATTCATAGTTAATTTGAATAGCATTACCCTAGTCCATCTTTCACAAATGAGTTCTAGTTAAGATACATTTTTTTAAGAGCCTTCTATAGTACTAAGTCAAGCCACCTAACTTAAAGAGGCTGCAAATGTCCAACCTGGGCCTCCTAGGCTCTAGGCTTAGAAATACAAAGGCAAAGGTGAAAATTTTTTACCTTAGAGAAATTATGTTTTCTAGGGAAAATAGACATATAGAGAGATAGTAACTATTCCATATGACTTATGAAAAATACAAGTAATATTGAAGTAATACAAAACAAGGCATAATTAGCCCTGGATAATGATCAGGACAAAGGGGTAGTGGGATTTATATAGACTTAATTTTGAAAATTCAGAATACTGCTTTGACCATTCCTGGGCATGATGCATCACCCTTTCCCTGAGAGTAACCTCGAGCAATCTGGTTCATATACTCTCTGGGTGATAGCCCAACCAAAAGGAATGCCAGAGGATTCAAATTCGGTTCTGGTTCAGCTGCCTGGATTCTTTTGTTAGATTGGCATGGTCTTAGATCACAAGCATAATGAGCATGATGGTCTAATGACTTTAGAACATAATGTTAATGACCCCTATTCGTACCCCTACAATGGCTTGGTGGGCCCAGGTTGGACACTTGCAGCCTCTTTAAGTTTCATAATGATGTTCTACCTCTCTTACACTTCACATTTCTGCATGAAAGGCCTGAGAGTAAGGATGATGGGAGAAAAGGTAAAGTTACTTGAAGAAGACATAACTTAGTGGCAGTGAAGAGAGAACAACAATTCAGATGCCTGGAAAGGGAGCATCTTAGACCCTGCAAGTTCAGAGGAAGGAGGAGCTTCCTGCCTGGAACCTTCCTCAAGAAGGGAAGCGCCACAGTGCACGTCTCCAAAACTGTTGTAAGCACCTTAAATTTAGTTAACTGGACAGGCTTTCCATCTCCTGCTAGATGGCTTGACTATAATTTGCCCACTGTTCCCCCTACTGAAAACTCCATCAGAAACAGCAAAATAGCCCCAGATCCTAAACCTCCCATGCAAAATACCTGTTAATATCTCCTTATGCCTTTCCCTCCTCCCTTCCTTAGGAAAATGCTACCTGGCTAGTGGTGTAGACACACAGGAAATACTGAACTATCCTCAGTCGTTCTTTCTGAAATCAAGGACTAGACTCAGTTATTCAAACTGAACTGGGGCCCCCTAAGACTTAGCAGCCAGCCAGATGACCACATTGGAAGCATTGTCAACCTGTTCTCTGTGACAAATGTGTCACTTGGGAGGGCCCAACAAGTGGAAATGGCACTTTCTTTCCAAAGGTATTACATGTGCCCCAGGACTCTACTGCTTGTGAGGAAGCCAAACATTTACTTGCCTCTCTCCCAAAAACACCTCGACTTGCACCTGAGGGGTGGGATGAGAGACCTGCAAATGTTAGGAAAACACCACCCGTGGATTATGTAGCCAAAGATGGCTGTGAAGATCTTTCCAAAACGAGTAGGGCCTTGGTTATTCAGGGGAGCTTCCTGGAGGAACAACTGATTTGTCATTTATGTGGACCCCTGGGCAGTTATTCCTATGATGGGAGCCATCCAGTTAGAAAATTTGTGCTTGACTTAAGTGATCAATGACACCACCTCAGGCCTGGAGTGCATTCAGGTCAGCCTCAACTCACTGGCCAGGGTTGTTACACATGACAGACTTGCCCTAGACATCCTCCTTGTGGGCCAAGGCAGAGTCCATGCAATCACTAATTCATCCTGCTGTACCTGGATTAATGCTTTGGGCCAAATGGAAAGTCAGTATAGAAGTATAAGGAGAAAGCTAGCTGGCTTTCTAAGATAGATCCTGATGGTTTATGGGATGTGTTCACCCAGAGTAGCTTTAATCTTATGAATTGAAAGTTTCTATTTCAAACTGTAATTTTGAAGAGACAATTTTTTAATCAATAGACTTTATTTTTTAGAGTAGTATTAGGTTTACAGAAAAACTAGAGAAGAAAAGAGAGTTCCCATATACCTACCTCTTCACCAACCTCCCTCTACACACACACAGTTTCCCTTATTATTAACATCTTGCATTATTGTGGTACGTTTGTTACAATCCATGAACCTACACAGACATGTCATCACCCAAAGTCAACATTTACATTAGGGTTCACTCTTTGTGAGGTACATTCTATGGGTTTTCCCAAATACATAGTATCACGCATCCACCATTACAGTATCATACAGAATAGTTTCAATGCTCTAAAAATCTCCTATTCTCCCCCTATTCATTCCTCTCCTCTAACTCACCTCCAACCCTGTCAATTCCTGGAAACCACTGATCTTCTTCTGTCTCTATAGCTATGCCTCTCTTGGAATGTCAAACAGTTGGAACCATACAACGTGTAGCCTTCTCAGACTGGCTTTTTTCACTTAGCAACATGCACTTAAGTTTCCTCTGTGTCTTTTCATGGCTTGATAGCTCATTTATTTTTATCATTGAATAATACACACTTTGTTTATCCACTCACCTATTGAAGGACATCTTGGCTGCTTACAAATTTTAGCTATAATGAATAAAACTTCAGAAGAGAGAATTTTTAAAAATCTATCTCTACCTCCCCCTTTCTAAGGATCCTAATTTTCTAGAAAAGCCAACCTAATGGAAAGCCCTATGGAGTTGTGCTTTTGCTCGTGTATTTTAAGCCATGGCAAGGAAAAAACAGAAACTTTTAACAGTGACCTTACTTTTGTAGAATACAAAAATTTATTTTAATTTTGAACTGATACTGACAAACTTGAGTATCTCAAACTCAATTATTTCTATCTGAATTTTATTAAATTGCCTGAGAAATTTATATTTCCTTTTCTCTCTGGAAATTTATAATAATGTCCCATAAACTGAAAAAATATCTGTCTCACATGCACATGTGCTCACACGTCATATATGCAATGCTTCTATTTGCAAAAGGGAAAGGTATTTTTCTCTAAAAGTCTACCTATGTGTAAAAAAAAAATTAATAAAATATGCTTGAATTCCCCCACTCAAATTGCCACTCTTCCACAAATTAATTACATTAATGTCTAAGACTGGAATCCAAGCTAACAAGTCTACGTAATTAGATTTTCATTTATAACCTATTGACAGCCTCAAGTCCTTGTTTGTTCAAGGAAGTTCAACCGAAGGCCTCATTATCCATTATTGATAGCTGTCAATAAGATAACATTATTTTATCTTGTAAGTCTAATATTGATTTTCTTTAACCCCATGTCAGCTCCATTGAAAATACAAGTTCTGAATTAAACTGACAGATCATTTCCTGCCCAACGAACATGCAAACCAGACAAGGGAAGCCTAACTCCTGAGCACACATAGGAATGTGGATGGTGTGTGCCTTTGCTCTTTGTCTAACCTCACCAGGTACACAGCAGCTTCTTTCCTCATGACTGTGTTCATCCTCTGAACACCTGAGCCATTTAAGTTTACTTAGTGCTGTGCAAACCCCAGGAAGCAGGCACAGGGCTCCCCTTTGCATTAGTGGCTGTCACCCTCAGTTCCTCTATAATGCATGATTTAGCTATGCCTTCACTTGTCACTAGGCTGCTCTGCAAGTGCATCCCCTTCGCCTGGATCTAAATGCTTCCACAAACTTTATTATATCATATTGCTTTTCACTTAAAATAACATCTGCATCATTCCACTATTAAAGCACATATAAATTATTTTTCTCTCAAGTCCACTCAGTGGTATCACTTTAATGTTATTCCAACAATTCTGTGCCTTTCCCCCCGCCCCACCTTGATTTCTAGGCAAAAAAAACTGTCCTATTTCCAAAGCTGACATCAAGGACCTTCCTGCCTAGAATCTGAATTACCACTGCATCTCATAAACTTATTCCCAAAGTGCTTTTAAAATGAATAAATTTTACTCCCATGTATAAAATTCTTATACAAATATCCACTTATGGGTCAATGTCTTTTGAAATCTGCCTTGGTTTTGACTTCACTTTTGTTAGGTTTTAATGTCTGCTTTTGTCTTCCCTCTCTTTTTTTTAGAGGAAAGATCAAGAATATTACTGATGTGAGGGTCATTTTTCCTTGCAACTTCTCCTTGAGCAATAGGTTAGCTCTTTCAGGGCATGTCCTACACCAGGTGGGAACTACTCTTCATCATTCTCCACCCCTTTCAGGTATTAAGGGGTAAAAGATTGCAGACAAGGGCAGGGGTAAATGTTTTATATTACTTTATGAAAGCCAAGAGGTGCTACAGAATTAAAATATTAAAGAATCTTCAATAACAGATTAGCAAGTCAAAAGCAGCATTTCAGGGAAATTGATCTCCATAATTCCTTCTCCCTAGGTTTTATTAACAACTTAGTATTGGGCAAATGCCATAATCACTCTCCAATCACTGATTGCTTAAATTAAGATTTTACTTATGATTTTCCTATATTAAAGCAAAAGTGTTTCTCAGAAGGAATGACAACAGAAAAGTTGTGATACAAACAGAAGAAAAGTTCACATACCATCTGGCAATAAAATATCTCCCACATGGGAGATATCACCTTGACATAAATTAGGATACTGCTTATGGTAAAAAAATTTAATTTAAATATAAAAATATAAATGTCTAGTTTGATGTATGCTGCATAAAAGCAAAGAACAAACCTGTTCCAAAAGCCAATAACTGATACAAAAGACAGAAAAAGGAATATGAATGAGAAAGAGAAGTGATTTCAAAAGCAACTTGCTACTTTAAAAGCTAATTCCTTACTATAAGAAATCAGAAGACATATTTCCATGCTGTGGTATAAAAACATGAGAAAGGAGAAGAAGTTTTGTATTTTAGTAATTGGAAATTTTGCCATACTTCTTTGAGGAGGCCATAGATTCTCTCCTTGATTCAAATGCTAGTGACAACACAAATTACTAAAACAATTTATGGAAGAAAATGGGGGAAAAAAAGAAAAGAAAAATGCTGTTCCCATTTTAAAAATCTTCATAAGTTATTAAAACATGAATTAAAAAAATATATTTTAAAATTAATATTGACAATCACTTCACAAAGTTGATACTTACTGAGTCGTTTTATGGTAGGCATTATGTTAGCAAAAAAAGGAACTAAAAGCAAATAACTTTGAAATTAAGCATCAGTGACAGGAAGTCAAACATTCTCCTAACAGAGATTGGAAGGTCACTTTCCTTTTACTTATATCTGAGTACGGGGCACCCCTCAAAACCATCTTGGTATTCTGTATACTCACAACCGCCTTCTTAGCCTTTGGTGAGCAGGCTAATGATCATTCCCTGCTTTGGTCTTATCGGAGAAATGGGAGTTGACAAGGGCACACATCATGTGTGGCCATGCAGGCACAAACCTATCTCACTGAAAAGCTCAAAATTTCAAGTCCAGACAATGACCCATGTTCCCATCCTCTTAAAGTTATCTAAGGAAGAAAAGAGTCTCATCTTGACTTCTCCAACCCCACTCATCCTTTCAACTACTTTAAACTTTAGCTACTTTCAATAATTGGGGACACATACTTCTCAATATTTTCCTAAGATTTTACAAAAATATACAAACACATACACATTAAAGAATTGACATTATATTACACATTTTTTCACTCAACAACAACACAAATATTTTTTCATGTTAGTTGGTATAACTCTACTCCATTTTTTTTAATATTTACATAGAATCCATTGTAAAGCCATGATGTACTTATTGTACTGTTTTCTTATTAATGAACATTTATGTTTGTGATGGGCAAAAACATATGCATTTGAACCCATAGCTATAGCTATACGTGAGATTCCTCAGAATGATATTTCTAGGTTATAGAAAATGTGCATTTGAATTTTTAAAAGCTATTACCAAACTGATCTCCAAAGGTTTTACAAATTCCCTCTAACACAGTAATATATGAAAAGGTCATTTTCATGCCAGAGCATAGCCTCACATAGCACAACACACAATGTTTCCTATTTTCTTTACATTTTCCCAATCTAATAGTCAAAAAGGGTATCCTGTTTCAATTTGCATTCCTAAAGGAATTATTAGTACTTAAGTTAAACAACTCTTTATATATTTATCAGTCTTTTCTAACTCTTCATCTCTAAATTGCCTGTTCATATTTTTTGTCCACTTTTCTATTAAGTGATTAATATTTTTCCTCATTGTATTAGAAAAACTCCTTAAATATTAGGAATATTTGTTACATACACCTGTTATATATGGCAGCAGTTCCCAACCTTTTTGGCACCAGGGACCGGTTTCATGGAAGACAATTTTTCCGTGGACGGGGTTGGGGGAGGATGGTTCAGGCGGTAATGCCAGCGACAGGGAGCAGCAGATGAAGCTTCACTTGCTCGCCCGCCGCTCACCTCCTGCTGTGCAGCCTGGTTCCTAACAGCTGGTAATGGTCCTCGGCCCTGGGGGTAGGCGACCCCTGATATGTGGTACAATTATTTTCACATTAACTGTTTGTATCTTAACTTTGGATTTGCTGTTGTTTATAGAATTTAGAATTTTAATGTACTAAATCTGCCCATGTGTTTTCTTTATGGGTTCTGGTTTCCAAATCTTACTTAAGAATGCCACTCCAAACTTATAAACATTTTCTTCAAATAATTTTGTAATTTTTATATTTAGATCTCTGATCCATCTGTAGTTTATCTTTTGTGTATGGTGTGAGGGGGGAATCCAGTTTTGTTTTGCTTTTGAATACTCAATTGTCCAAACATCTTACAAATTTGAAATACCATGCTAAACAAATACTAAGTTCCCATATTTGGTGATGTGTATATGTGGCCATAGTCCAGTTGAATTCCATTAATCTGCTTGTTTCATATTATTTCATTACACTAACTCTTTGTCTCCTTCAATACTATTGTGTTTATCTCATCATTGTTAATTCTCTCGGATTTCTTCCCTATGGACTATCAACTTTTTGGATGCTGTTTGGGATTGAATCATATTTTTATATTCATTTAGCAAAGACAGACATCTTTAATTTAATTCTTCCCATCCAGGGAAAATTCTTCTAGACTTCATTTTATATAGGACAAAAATGGTAAAAACTATTCTAATGGGTCCCAAAGGACAAGCATTGATGAGAGTACATTTTAAGTCAACTCTCTAACACAGTAGGATACAACTACAAAGAAACTATGAAGTTAATTCCATGAATCTTTTAAGTCTGGACTTTGCTCTAAATGAGCAGAACATCTGTCATTTTAAAGACTATTTTTCTTTTCTAACACTGTTTTTGCTTTTGTTTTTGCTTTTGTTTTGTTGAACTAAATTTAGTATGTATAAGGATTTTGTCACAGAGATAGTCGAGAATTGAAGACATGTCGTTTAACGGAGGCTCAGTTTAACTCAGGTTGTGACAATGAATGGTTTCCTCCTCTCTGCCTGGCCAATGGGATGCCTGGGTGCAGTGAGCTCGGTAAATGAGCGATGGTGTGAAAAGACAGAGCATTTTGTCACCCTTCCTTATGACCTCTTTAGCCCTGTTTCTGAAACCATCAACCAGGGAGACAATTAGTACCGGTTACATTCTAGTCTTGTGACATGGACAGCTATTCACTAAGAAAGAGACCAATTCATTTCATCCAGGTCGCTAAGCAATTGCTGGATCATAAAGCCTTTTAGTCACTGCCAAAGTGAACTACATTTGAACCACCAGACCCAGTTATGTGAGCCCATCTATCATTGCCATGCCAACTGGTCACCCATAAAGACATTGCATTAAATGCAATGGCCTCCAAGATGATTTATAAGTTCTCCTTTAAATACAAGTCTATGTCTTAGATATGGAAAAAATCACACAGAAGGGATGCATAGATACTTTTTATGTCTGTTGCCTTCCCACTCTAATCTGTTTTATTGAATACAACATGATTTAATATATGCAGTTATAAAACTCAAATCACAGATAATCCTTACTTTTCTGTCTCAGTTTCTCCTGGACCTTACACTGCTTAATTCACATAAATAGGACACAGCGAAAAAAAAAAAAAAAAGGATCCAGAGTTAAAAATCTTACCATGACTGTCTTACAAAAGACAGAAGGCTGTAATACCCAAAGCTCCAAGTTACAAAAGCTTTTATAACTGGCCTTTTTTCTCTTCTTCAGACCTAGATGAAAGTTCAGTTAATTGTCCATCCAGAGTGGACAGTAAAAGATGGTGGTTGTATAAAATAATAGAAGCCTTGAAGAATCTCAGACATTGTGTGGCACTGGCAGAATACATATTTTAGGGCTTCCCTGGGGGTGCAGTGGTTGAGAGTCCACTTGCCGATGCAAGGGTTCGTGCCCCGGTCCGGGAGGATCCCGCATGCCGCGGAGCGGCTGGGCCCGTGAGCCATGGCCGCTGAGCCTGCACGTCCGGAGCCTGCGCTCCACAACGGGAGAGGCCACGACAGTGAGAGGCCCGCATACCGCAAAAAAAAAAAAAAAAAAAAAAAAAAAGAATACATATTTTAGATATTGGCTGTGCTTCTAAATAACATATGAAGTCGGAATGGAATAAATTTTCTGAACCATTCCTGAGGAATATCTACCAGTGTTTGATCTCTCTGGGCATTGGGTTCTACTGCCAACCAACACAAATGAAGATAAGCCAGTCTTCTAGATAAAAGAAAAGAACAAAATCTTCTGGGGCTTTTTGGATTTTTTTTTTTTTTGGTAGCCAGATTTAATCTTTAATCTTGAACTTTAATCTTGAATGGAGAGCAAGTTCTGAAGTAGAGAGGACATATTTACCATCTATCTTCTTCAGTACTTCTTCAGATTATTTATATTTTTAAACTCTGAATTAATTTCATTTGCTGGTGAAATTAAAAGAGATTGTTCCATTTGGTACAAGTTCTAAATGAAATCATAAGTAGTAGTTTTCTTGTATCCCCAGTAGATGTTATAATAGAAATGGCCAAAGCACCTGTGTATCAGTTGTCACCATACCATCCAAAGCAGGCAGGTGGATACACTGAGAGAATCAGAACTAGTTAAGTCCAGGATGCAGAGAGAAGTGGCCCTCAACCTCCACCAGCCAGGAGCACCCTGATGAAATTCAATGTGCAGTCAGGCCTTAGCACCAGAAACTTCCAGGGAGTAGATGGCATTTTCTCCATTATGGTCATAGTCTTATAACAAATTTTAAAATGTAGAACCATGTTCATTATTTCCTTAGTTCATCTCAAAAGAGCCCTCTGAGATGACTGATACGACGCAGTTAACCTTTCAAGAGAAAAAGAACAATCTGGGACTTCCCTGGTGGCGCAGCAGTTAAGAATCAACCTGCGAATGCAGGGGACATGGGTTTGAGCCCTGGTCCGGGAAGATTCCACATGCCACGGAGCAACTAACCACGTGTGCCACAACTACTGAGCCTGCACTCTAGAGCCTGCTTGCCACAACTACTGAGCCCACGTGCCACAGCTACTGAAGCCTGCGGGCCTAGAGCCCGTGCTCCGCAACAAGAGAAGCCAACGCAATGAGAAGCCCGTGCACCACAACGAAGAGTAGCCCCCGCTCGCCGCAACTAGAGAAAGCCTGCGTGCAGAAACGAAGACCCAACGCAGCCAAAAATGAAATAAAAAGAAAGAAAAATATTTTAAAAATCTGCCAGCGACAAGAAAGCCCAAATTTGAGAAATTATGAAAATCCAACTCAGCTGTGCCATATTTTTATAAAATTAAGTTCAAATAAACAAAAGTTACTTTGTGCAAGAAGAATATGCTTAGAGACTATACAAATAAACAATACCATGTATAAACCTGAGGTTTTCAAGGTCCTAAAATACTGCTCCATGTTGCTGTCGTGAAAGGAGTGAGGAAGTTAACTGAAAGAAAGCTTCTGGTTGTATATCAGGAGCACGTTACATGGGGCCGTGAAAAATAGTCTTTAGTAACCATTGCTCAGTATTTACTGAAAAGCACATAGAATTTATACTATAAATAAAATACAAAGTTATGAAAATAGGGAAATAATTTTACCTGCTTAATGGGAAGTATATTTGGGACATTTATTGTTTTTACTCCTGCTCCACAGAATATACTACTCATGCCTGTGTTCCTGTCCCACAAGAGAGAGAGCCCTCATCCTAGTGCTTTACATTTTCGTTTCCATCTTCCACAAAATAAGAACAAATGCATAAAATGGAAATGAACTTGAATATGCTACATGATGGAAAAGAATGATTTAGAACTGCAAGGCAGAAGAACAAAAAATGTATTAATAAGTTGAATTAACTTTCATTGATCACTCCTTAGGCCCTAGACACTGTAACAGGCACCTTACAGAGATGACCTCAATTTAAATTTTAAAAAAAAGGTTTAAAAAATTAACAACTGAATCAAGGTAATGCATATAGTGCTTAAGCAAGAATTTCAGGTACAGAAGGGTATGTAAGGACAGGACAAATCACAAAAGCACAGAAAACAAAGTCTTTTCTTTTTTCAGGCAAGAATAAACTGGGGAATGATTAATTTACAATGTTTATTAGAAACCTACAGCACTGCAAAGGGAGCCAAAGCATCTAAACGTTAGGTGTTGTGTTACCACAATGGTGAATTAAGTAAGAAAGGAAGGGCTACGCTACCAGAACACATGAAGAATAGCTCGAGACATTTTTTTACAAACTATAATGGCAATGACACCCAGCAGCTTAGTATCGAGAGCACACTAATGTTTTATTTCTCAACTAGATCAGACATTCTTTGAAAGCGGGGATCATGTCTTCTAAGACTAGTACTCCTAACACAGTCACAGATACACGCAACAAAGGCCAGTTTATTAAGCACTGATATCAGAGACTCGGAGACTCTTGTACACTTGGATAATCGATGCTCAAGATGTTTTACATTTAAGAAAATAACCAAATGGGATTTTTAGACACCCCAGTTATAGGGCATGATTTATCCTTGACTGTAAAGGGGTAAAACACTCTTCCTGGAGCTAAACGCCATCTCTAAGGACACAGTTACAGTGTGGCAAAGAGAATAAGGGGAGGGGAGGTACATGCTTTTTTTCTAGCACTTACCATCAAAGGGAGAGCACTGTTTTAGGGCCAATTGATAATCCCTAAGGGATACCTAGACTTTAGGTCATAATTGTCCCAGTATATGTGGTAATCGTCCAACACTCTTGTCTTCTTTGGCCCAGAGGGGAATTGTGAATTCAAGCCAATCAGCTGAGAGTCCACACCGTGCTGCCAACAAATAACCCCGGTGTTCACATGGCTCTGTCGCTGCCGGTCCTGTTAGCTAAGTCCTTCCTGGCTCAGCAGTGTTCGGTTACACTATACACAGCTGCAGGGAGAGGGCCGTGCCGTAGACCAATAGCCTGGGCGTTCTTAGACAGCTAACACTTACCGAGCTCTCATAACATGCCCACGACTTTCCTAAGCTCTTTACACGGATTGATTCATGCAACCCTCAGGTCAGCCCTGTTAGACGGATACTGCAGGATCCATCCCCAGTTTAAGATGAAGGAACTGAAGCAGAGAGACATTGAGAAACTTGCTAAAAGTCACACAGCTATTAGAGAGAGATGCTGGAATTTAGATACAGGGTTGTATACTATATCATTCCTCAGTGCTCCTGGCCACCACGTCACTTCTGCTGAGGGTTCATGCTCCCCTCTTGCTTATCGAATATCTGGAATACCAGCTAACCCACTGTCCTCTTCATGCCTACCTCACAGTACTGTGGATCCTAAGGACTGCATCCCTTCACTCCACTGTCTTATCACAAGTTCTTCCTTTTCACTTCCCCCCATGTTTCATGTCCTCCCTGCACCTGTCCTACTTCTCCTAGCTACCTGTATGAAGCCCTGTGTAATCCTACTGTTTGATCCTCAAACTCTTCCTCAACAGTGGCTCCATGGCAAAGACAAAAAAAAGAAAGCATAGATAAAGAAGATATTGGACAGACGCCAAAACACAAAAAGACCTGGTTTGATTAGGTGACTACAATACTCAGAAACTTCTTAATTGCCGGACACCAACATATTCCAAGAGCCAGTGATAAAAGAATACTATTATTACATAAGAGAGTGAAAATAAAGTTAGTAAGTAAAGATTTTTAACACCAGAAAAACCCTAAAAGCAACTCTGTGTGACTGTTGAGAGATGTGCTGTTCTTGTTTATAAGGATATGTCCCTGATATAGAATACTGGCCGCAAAAGTCACTTTGAAAAATTCTGAAACTGCTTTCCAGATCCATTCATAAAGAGTGTAAAAACTTTACTGTCCACTGCAGTCAGTGTTAATGATGACCAAAGGATAATAAATTCATTCTAATAACCACCCTGGCTAGCAATGTGGGGTGGACTGCCCAGGGAGGAACAGTACTCAGGCCAGATACAGCAGGCTGAAAGTCTGGGAATATTTTTCTCTGGACATAACCTTAGGACTTCACTTCTCCCACTCCAGTTCCCAGCTGATACACTATTGGATATAAACTCAGAAGTGCAGCACTGTTTATTTCTCATCCGAAATGTTCATCTTTGCCTAGTTATTATCAACTTCACAGTGAATATAGGTGGCTCCATAAAACATAAAGGTGGTAGGAAGAGAAAGCTGAAGTTGCTGTAGGGTTTAGTGTCATTTCTTTACTAGGTAGGAAACTAGACTTATGACTGTCAGGTTTGTTTTTATTATTTCGCTTGTAAGGAAATAGGAGATTGTAAGAGAGGTTTTAAAATAGGCTCTGTATTTTCTCCTCTGTTTCACTCAAAATTAAGTATAGTGATCATGCAATTATTTAATGTCAAAGCTAGAACACTTTTGATAGTAAAATAATGCAATATCAATAATTAAACCAGTATAGAGAAGACCTTCAAGATGGCAGAGGAGGAAGATGTGGAGATCACCTTCCTCCCCACAAATGCATCAGAAATACGTCTACACGTGAAACAACTCCTACAGAACACCTACTGAACGCTGACAGAAGGCCTCAGACTTCCCAAAAGGCAAGAAACTCCCCATGTACCTGGGTAGGGCAAAATAAAAATGTAAAAAGAGAGGCAAAAGAATAGCGATGAGACCTGCACCTCTAGGAGGGAGCTGTGAAGGAGGAAAAGTTTCCACACACTAGGAAGTCCCTTCACTGGCAGAGACGGGGGATGGGCAGGGGGGGAAGCTTTGGAGCCACGGAGGAGAGCACAGCAATAGGGGTGCAGAGGGCAAAGCGGAAGATTCCCGCACAGAGAATCGGTGCCAACCAGCACTCACCAGCCTGAGAGGCTAGTCTGCTCACCCGCCAGGGCGGGTGGGGGCTGGGAGCTGAGGCTCAGGCTTCGGAGGTCAGATCCCAGGAAGAGGACTGGGGTTGGCGGCGTGAACACAGCCTGAAGGGGCTAGTGCGCCACAGCTAGCCAGGAGGGAGTCCGGGAAAAAGTCTGGAACTGCCTAAGAGGCAAGAGACCATTGTTTTGGGGTGCGTGAGGAGAAGGGAATCATAGCACCACCTAAACGAGCTCCAGAGACGGGCACAAGCTGCGTCTAACAGTGCAGACACCAGGGAGGGGCATGAAACACTAAGGCTGCTGCTGCCGCCACCAAGAAGCCTGTGTGCAAGCACAGGTCACTATCCACACCTCCCCTCCCGGAAGCCTGTGCAGCCTGCCACTGCCAGGGTCCCATGATCCAGGGACAACTTCACCGGAAGAACACACGGCATGCCCCAGGCTATTGCAACATCACTCTGGCCTTTGCTGCTGCAGGCTCGCCCCGCATTCCGTACCCCTCACTCCCCATGGACTGAGTAAGCCAGAGCCCCCTAATCAGCTGCTCCTTTAACCCCATCCTGTCTGAGCAAAGAACAGACGCCCTCAGGTGACCTACACACAAGAAGTGGGGCCAAATCCGAAGCTGAACCCCAGGAGCTGTGCGAACAAAGAAGAGAAAGGGAAATCTCTCCCAGCAGCCTCAGGAGCAGAGGATTAAATCTCCACAATCAACTTGATGTACCTGCATCTCTGGAATACATGAATAGACAACGAATATCCCAAAATTAAGGCAGTGGACTTTGGGAGCAACTGTAGACTTGGGGTTTGCTTTCTGCATCTGATTTGTTTCTGGTTTTACGTTTATCTTAGTTTACTATTTAGAGTTTATTATCATTGGTAGATTTGTTTACTGATTTCATTGCTCTCTTCCTATTATTTTTTTATATATAGATATATTTTTTTCCTTTTTCTCTTTTTGTGAGTGTGTATGTGTATGCTTCTTTGTGGGATTTTGTCTGTATAGCTTTGCTCTTACCATTTGTCCTAGGGTTCTGTCTGTCCTTTTTTTTGTTTTCTGTTTTTTGGTTTTTTAGTATAACTTTAGCACTTGTTATCATTGGTGGATCTGTTTATTGGTTTGATAGCTCTCTTCTTTCTTTCTCCTTTTTTATGACTTTTTAATTTTTTTATTTTTAACAATTTTTTTTTATTTTAATAACTTTATTTTATTATTTTCTCCTTCTTTCTTTTCTTTCCCCTCCCTTTTCTTCTGAGCCATGTGGCTGACAGGGTCTTGGTGCTCCGGCCGGGCGTCAGGGCTGTGCCTCTGAGGTGGGAGAGTCGACTTCAGGACACTGGTCCACCAAAGACCTCCCGACTCCACGTACTATCAAACGGTGAAAGCTCTCCCAGAAATCTCCATCTCAACGCTAATACCCAGCTCCACTCAACGACCAGCAAGCTACAGTGCTGGGCACTCCAGGCCAAACAACTAGCAAGACAGGAACAGAACCCCACCCATTAGCAGAGAGGCTGGCTAAAATCATAATAAGGTCACAGACACCCCAAAACACACCACTGGACGTGGTCCTGCCCACCAGAAAGACAAGATCCACTCTCACCCACCAGGACACAGGCACCAGTCCCCTCCACCAAGAAGCCTACACAAACCACTGAACCAACATTACCCAGTGGGGGCAGACACCAAAAACAGTGGGAACTAAGAACCTGCAGCCTGCGAAAAGGAGACCCCAAACACGGTAAGTTAAGCAAAATGAGAAGACACAGAAAACACAGCAGATGAAGGAGAAAGGTAAAAACCCACCAGACCAAGCAAATGAAGAGGAAATAGGCAGTCTACCTGAAAAAGAATTCAGAGTAATGATAGTAAAGATGATCCAAAATCTTGGAAATACAAAGGAGAAAATACAAGAAGCTTTTAACACGGACTTAGAAGAACTAAAGAGCAAACAAACAATGATGAACAACACAATAAATGAAATTAAAAATTCTCTAGAAAGAATCAATAGCAGAATAACTGAGGCAGAAGAACAGATAAAGTGACCTGGAAGATAAAATAGTGGAAATAACTACCTCAGAGCAGAATAAAGAAAAAAGAATGAAAAGAATTGAGGACAGTCTCAGAGACAACTGGGAAAACATTAAATGTAGCAATATTCAAAATACAGGGGTCCCAGAAGAATAACAGAAAAAGAAAGGCACTGAGAAAATATTTGAAGAGATTATACTTGAAAACTTCCCTAAAATGGGAAAGGAAACAGTCAATCAAGTCCGGGAAGCGCAGAGTCCCATACAGGATAAATCCAAGGAGAAACACAACAAGACACATGTTAATCAAACTATCAAAAATTAAATACAAAGAAAAAATATTAAAAGCAGCAAGGGAAAAGGAACAAATAACATACAAGGGAATCCCCATAAGGTTAGCAGCTGATCTTTCAGTAGAAACTCTGCAAGCCAGAAGGGAGCGGCAGGACATATTTAAAGTGATGAAAGGGAAAAACCTACAACCATTACTCTACCCAGCAAGGACCTCATTCAGATTCAACGGAGAAATTAAAACCTTTACAGACAAGCAAAAGCTGAGAGAATTCAGTACCACCAAACCAGCTGTACAACAAATGCTAAAGGAACTTCTCTAGGCAGGAAACACAAGAGAAGGAAAAGACCTACAATAACAAACCCAAAACAATTAAGAAAATAGTAATAGGAACATACATATCGATAATTACCTTAAATGTAAATGGATTAAATGCTCCAACCAAAAGACACAGACTGGCTGAATGTATACAAAAACAAGACCTGTATATACGCTGTCTACAAGAGACTCACTTCAGACCTAGGGACATATACAGACTGAAAGCAACGGGATGGAAAAAGACATTCCATGCAAATGGAAATGAAGGAAAGCTGGAGTAGCAATTCTCATATCAGACAAAATAGACTTTAAAATAAGACTATTAGAAGAGACAAAGGACCACTACATAATGACCAGGGGATCAGTTCAAGAAGAAGATACAACAATTGTAAATATTTATGCACCCAACATAGCAGCACCTCAATACATAAGGCAAATGCTAACAGCCATGAAAGGGGAAATCGACAGTAACACAATCATAGTAGGGGACTTTAACACTCCACTTTCACCAATGGACAGATCATCCAAACTGAAGATAAATAAGGAAACACAAGCTTTAAATGATACATTACACAAGATGGAATTAATTGATATTTATAGGACATTCCATCCACAAACAACAGAATACACTTTCTACACAAGTGGTCACGAACATTCTCCAGGATAGATCATATCTTGGGTCACAAATCAAGCCTTGGTAAGTTTAAGAAAATTGAAATTGTATCAAGTATCTTTTCCGACCTATGAGACTAGATATCAATTAGAGGAAAATAATCTGTAAAAAATACAAACACATGGAGGCTAAACAATACACTACTAAATAACCAAGAGATCACTAAGGAAGTCAAAGAGGAAATCAAAATATACCTAGAAACAAATGACAATGAAAACACAATGACCCAAAACCTATGGGATGCAGCAAGAGCAGTTCTAAGCAGGAAGTTTATAAGAATATAATCCTACCTCAAGAAACAAGAAACATCTCAAATAAACAACCTAACCTTACACCTAAAGCAATTAGAGAAAGAAGAACAAAAAACCCCCAAAGTCAGCAGAAAGAAAGAAATCATAAAGATCAGATCAGAAATAAATGAAAAAGAAATGAAGGAAATGATAGCAAAGATCAATAAAACTAAAAGCTGTTTCTTTGAGAAGACAAACAAAATTGATAAACCCTTAGCCAGACTCATCAAGAAAAAAAGGGAGAAGACTCAAATCAATCAAATTAGAAATGAAAAAGGAGAAGCAAAAACTGACACTGCAGAAATACAAAGGATCATGAGAGATTACTACAAGCAACTCTATGCCAATAAAATGGACAACCTGGAAGAAATGGACAAATTTTTAGAAAAGCACAAGCTTCTGAGACTGAACCAGGAAGAAATAGAAAATATAAACAGACCAATCACAAGCACTCAAATTGAGACTGTGATTAAAAATCTTCCAACAAACAAAAGCCCAGGACCAGATGGCTTCACAGGAGAATTCTATCAAACATTTAGAGAAGAGCTAGCACCTATCTTTCTCAAACTCTTCCAAAATATAGCAGAGGGAGGAACACTCCCAAACTCATTCTACGAGGCCACCATCACCCTGATACCAAAACCAGACAAAGATGTCACAAAGAAAGAAAACTATAGGCCAATATCACTGATGAACATAGATGTAAAATTCCTCAACAAAATACTAGCAAACAGAATCCAACATAACATTAAAAGGATCATACACCATGATCAAGTGGGGTTTATCCCAGGAATACAAGGATTCTTCAATATATGCAAATCAATCAATGTGATAAACCATATTAACAAATTGAAGGAGAAAAACCATATGATCATCTCAATAGATGCAGAAAAAGCTTTCGACAAAATTCAACACCCATTTACAATAAAAATCCTCCAGAAAGCAGGCATAGGGGACTTATTACCTCAACATAATAAAGGTCATATATGACAAAACTATAGGCAACATTGTTCTCAATGGTGAAAAACTGAAACCATTTCCTCTAAGATCAGGAACAAGACAAGGTTATTCACTCTCACCACTATTATTCAACATAATTTTGGAAGTTTTAGCCACAGCAGTCAAAGAAGAAAATAAAAGGAATCCAAATCGGAAAAGAAGAAGTAAAGCTGTCACTGTTTGCAGATGGCATAATACTATACATAGAGAATCCTAAAGATGCCACCAGAAAACTACTAGAGCTAATCAATGAATTTGATAAAGTAGCAGGATACAAAATTAACGCACAGAAATCTCTTGCATTCCTATACTAATGATGAAAAATCTGAAAGAGAAATTAAGGAAACACTCCCATTTGCCATTGCAACAAAAAGAATAAAATACCTAGGAATAAGCCTACCTAAGGAGACAAAAGACCTGTATGCGAAAACTATAAGACACTGTTGAATGAAATTAAAGGTGATACAAACAGATGGAGAGATATACCATGTTCTTGGACTGGAAGAAGCAACATTGTGAAAATGACTATACTACCCAAAGGAATCTACAGATTCAATGCAGTCCCTATCAAACTATGAATGGCATTTTTCATAGAACTAGAATAAAAAATTTCACAATTTGTATGGAAACACAAAAGACCCCGAATAGCCAAAGCAATCTTGAGAAAGAAAAACGGAGCCGGAGGAATCAGGCTCCCGGACTGCAGACTATACTACAAAGCTACAGTAATCAAGACAGTACGGTACTGGCACAAAAAGAGAAATGTAGATCAGTGGAACAGGATACAAAGCCCAGAGATAAACCCACGCATAGATGGTCACCTAATTTATGACAAAGGAGGCAAGAACGTACAATGGAGAAAAGACAGCCTCTTCAATAAGTGGTGTTGGGAAAACTGGACAGCTACATGTAAAAGAATGAAATTAGAACACTCCCTAACACCATACATAAAAATAAACTTAAAATGGATTAAAGACCTAAGTGTAAGGCCAGACACTATCAAATTCTTAGAAGAAAATATAGGCAGAACACTCTATGACATAAATCACAGCAAGACCCTTTTTGACCCACCTCCTAGAGAAATGGAAATAAAACCAAAAATAAACAACTGGGACCTAATGAAACTTAAAAGCTTTTGCACAGCAAAGAAAAACATAAACAAGATGAAAAGACAACCCTCAGAATGGGAGAAAAGTATTTGCAAATGAAGCAACTGACAAAGGATTAATCTCCAAAATTTCAAGCAGTTCATGCAGCTCAATATCAAAAAAACATACAACCCAATCCAAAAGTGGCCAGAAGACCTAAATACACATTTCTCCACAGAAGATATACAGATTGCCAACAAACACATGAAAGGATGCTCAACATCCCTATCATTAGAGAAATGCAAATCAAAACTACAATGAGGTATCACCTCACACCAGTCAGAATGGCCATCATCAAAAAAATATACAAATAATAAATGCTGGAGAGGGTGTGGAGGAGAAAAAGGAACCCTCTTGCCCTATTGGTTGGAATGTAAACTGATACAGCCACTATGGAGAACAGTAAGGAGGTTCCCTAGAAAACTAAAAATAGAACTACCATACAACCCAGCAATCCCACTACTGGGCATATACCCTGAGAAAACCATAATTCAAAAAGAGTCATGTACCACAATGTTCATTGCAGCTCTATTAGCCAGGACATGGAAGCAACCTAAGTGTCCATCGA
Source organism: Tursiops truncatus (assembly GCF_011762595.2). Classification (NCBI taxonomy): domain Eukaryota; kingdom Metazoa; phylum Chordata; class Mammalia; order Artiodactyla; family Delphinidae; genus Tursiops; species Tursiops truncatus. The sequence goes on from NC_047036.1 coordinate 25,546,402, forward strand.
CAGATGAATGGATAAAGAAGCTGTGGCACATATATGCAATGGAATATTACTCAGTCTTAAAAAGAAACCAAATTGAGTTCTTTGTAGTGAGGAGGATGGACCTAGAGGCTGTCATACGGAGTGAAGTAAGTCAGAAAGAGAAAAACAAATACCGTATGCTAACACATATATATGGAATCTAAAAAAAAAAAAAAAAAAAAAAATGGTTCTCAAGAACCTAGAGGCAGGACAGGAATAAAGATGCAGATGTAGAGAATGGACTTGAGGACATGGGGAGGGGGAAGGGTAAGCTGGGAAAAAGTGAGAGAGTGGCATGGATATATATACACTACCAAATGTAAAATAGATAGCTAATGCTAGTGGGAAGCAGCCGCATAGCACAGGGAGATCAGCTCAGTGCTTTGTGACCAAGTAGAGGGGTGGGATAAGGAGGGTGGGAGGGAGATGCAAGTGGGAGAAGATATGGGGATATATGTATATATACAGATGACTCACTTTGTTAGAAAGCAGAAACTAGCACACCTTTGTAAAGCAATTATACTCCAATAAAGATGTTAAAAAAATAATAATAATTCAACCAGTACAACAGGTACACACTGGACGTGTCGCAGGCAATCCAGGATGGATGATTACTCTAAAAGTAAGCAATCCTCCTACAAACTGTTTTTCAACTTGGAACTGAGATTGGTAGAGCTCACCACTGGTGCTCTCCCCAAACAAGGTGGGCCACCTGGCCAACAGTTTGCTTTATTTCCACATTTGTTCCAGTCACAGCTTCTCCTTCACCCCTTCTGCAGTCTCCATCTCTTCTCTCTTGTTACTAATAACCAGAAGTATGGTTGCCCATATAATTATGTACTCATTGGAATTGCATACATTTATTATTTCCCTTACTAACTTATATAACATTGCCAATCATCTTTGAGTTATCCTTGCATATAACTAAATGCCATTTAATTGCACAGTTTATTTTGCAATTGTAGTATCATTTACCCAGCAAGCTTGTCATATAGTCAAAAAGAGTGAACAAACAATTTATCAGCTACAGCTAGCACCATGGATGGAATTTTCCAGTGCCTCAAGCTTAGAAGATTCCTATTTCCTGGGAAGGTGAAAATGAAAGCTGGGTAACTGTTTTACAGAACTGAAATATGCTGTTTGCTTTCCAAGTCTTTTCCTCAGTATCCAGAGTATGGAGATAGTTTGAGCTCAAGAAATGAATAAGTGCTTATCCTACATAAAATTCTCACAGTATCTAATAATGTAACATCCATAGATTACCAGAGTACAGTTTATGACCTATAGGTATTTTAAGTTTAACAGGAGGTTTGTGAAAATAAAATGCCTTCCAGGCCTAAAGGAATGAATCTCCAAGTGAGTAATACCAGATATTTGACCCACACCAGTATTTCTTGAATCATACTACCCAGGGATCTGTTTGATTTGACATGACCCAACTCAAATGCAAAGACACCTAATGAACTGCATCACTGGGAATCCACTATTCCACATAAATGATTTTTCCAAATTATGGATGCACACCTACTCATTTGCCTTACTGCACTGTCATTCATCATCTTCTTAAAGAAATCATTACTAACTTTCTAAGGGAAAGTGGCTACAATTTAACTTTTCTTGAACTGTAGAGTCATCTTTGTGAGGATTCATCACTGTATTTCCATTGTATTGCCGTCAATGTCTGCTCTGTGGTGGTGGTTGTTCTCTTGCCGCTCAAGGTTAGCTGTCAGGTCTACTGTCATTAAACTTCCATCTAATCATGTCACCTCCTATCCTAATTTATTGCTGCAAAACTGCTAAGTGGTCAAAAACTACATGTCGAATATAATTAAGGATAGTTTGTTAAGAAACAGTCACTTGGATACTGAGTAAGCCTTTTCTTTTCTTGTTTTGGATTTGGAACTAAACTACCAAGAGTTCAAAACAGACCTTGTACGTGGAATATGAGTATCATTCCTTACTAGTCTTCTTTCCAACCCTTTCCATGAAAAGATGTGATTTTCTTCTTTTATTCATTAGCCATTGCCTATCGTTTTATGATTTTATGTCCTCTCTTATTAGTTTACTAGATCCAAAAAGCAGTTAGTTCTTTTCCCTTTCTTTTTTATATTATGTTTTAAAGACTTCACAAAAATAAGAAAGTCAAAGCACCAAGCAGGTCAAAAACCATGTCCAAACATCTGCTCTATTCAAAACAACTGCACACAATGAATCGTGTTTGCCTATGCTAGGCTTCAAGATGGTTTGAGAGATGAACAGAAAACTTGCATACCACTGCCAAGTACTCCATTTCACTCTCGTGTTCCAAATTTTAAAATTCTTGTGCTTGAGGCAAAGCCATGCTAAATTCCCTCATGTCCTAATATTAGGCATTCCTGAGTTACTTTTGTTAGTAAGTTATCCTGAAAATAGCATTATAGAAGGTCCAGAACACTAATCAAAATAAAATAATGATTGGCACCCCATGGCTAAATTACACAGATCACAGGACAGCCATTCCATCACATGAGCTTAATTGTCACCACCATCTCTCCCAATACACTCAAACCAGAATGTCATCAGCAACACAAAGCAGAGTGCATAAGTGATTACCTGACTAATTCAAACAGAAGTAAATTTCTTTTGTTTCAGCTATGTTATTGGGAATCCAGGCAGAAGTGTCTCTGCTACCTGGATTATCTAAGCAATTACCTCAAACCTCTATTCATTCCGAATCCTGTCAAAGAACATCCACTCTTCACATTTATAAACAATGGTATCTCTAAGCAAATTACAGAGGTAACATTTAAATCCAGCTGTTGATCCCTCCAAGGTAAAATGCAGAGCATTTTATTCTACAGCTAGCTATGCAGAGAAAGGAAATGGCTGAGAGAAATGCTAAAATCCCAAGCACAAATTTGCTATAGAATTAATATCACAATTTGTCACTGATAATGAAAGCATATAAAACAGGTCCTGACAGCATGTTATTTCTGTTGCAGATCATTCTTTATAAAATCCAAACGAGGTTTTCCTTTGCAACTGTGAAATGAGCTTTTCCCTAAATGTACAAAGCAAAATAATATTAATATTGTGGTTAGTAGCCATCTGCTTCATGAGAATTCTGTGCAATCATTAGTCTAAACTGATGGCATCATGGCAAACTGCCATGTCCCAAGAGGCCAGCCTCTAAAACCCATCAACATCTCTGCATCACTCTCAACTCTGAGAGGGTGAACCACAAACCAGGAAATTTGCTCTATGGGAAGATCCAGATCACTAAGCTCTGTTTAGATCTTGCACCCCAAAATATTTTCCCATCCCAGTGTATATTCAGAGGCATGCATCAGAAGGGCGATCAAATGGAGCCACTAGTCAGTAAGGAATAAACATGAGGCATTTGGGTCAAATGCCAGATCCAACAGAGCAACTAGCAACCTGTGCTCCACTCAACAACAGTGGTTTTCAATACAAAGTCAGGGAAGGATCAACCTGTGAGGAGTTCAGTTTACCACATAATCTCACTGAAGTCACTGTAACTTTTTAGTAAAATGCTGCAGAGGCAGCAACATGCAGAAGGATTCAAAGGAGGTGTGAACTAAGTAATATTTCTCGCATGGTTTCCACCATAAAAACTTGCACCAGAAAAATCTGAATTTAAATGTTTCATCCACTAAGCTATGTACTCTCTTGCCATTTTTAATAGCCTGGGCTAATGATTTCATTTAGAAATGCAAAAGGATGCTGTATTTTTAATGTTTCATCAATCTTCAAGAACTCTGTATGTTTGTAATCACGGGCCATTTGAATGTTAACAGAATAAGATATGTGCCCCAAAATGATTTAGTAAGACACACCATAACTACTTTTCTCTGGCATCATAATCACATAATCATTTTCTTTTTGGAGAGCCTAGATGCTCCAAGCAGAGGGTGGAAAAAGGGAGGAAGAGGTAGTATGAAATGAAGGAGTCAAACTAGAATGTTAAATGCTATCTTGCGATACTTATGCAGGTAATTCAAGTTCCCCTTGTATATTGCCTCATTTTATGGGAAGTCCTTAGTGCAGGAGCAGAGAAGTGACATATGATGGGGTTGAAGTCTGACTACACATATGCATGAAACAAGTCACCCTTCAAGAATCTACCAGTTTTCAGTGCAAAAATGTTGTTTCAAGAAAGTCTCAATGAAAACTTAGATGAAGGCTTGCAAACATTTGCAAATAAATGCACAAATAAAAATAACAAATGAAATTACTATCTTTAAGCACACAATATAACTTGTATGCACTTATCCAAAACCCTCATGGATGAACTGTCACAGATGAAAAATGTCAACAAGAAAAAAAAAATACAAGAGCATATAACATTGTACTATTTCTTGGTCTAATTGTATGTGTGTCATCACTTATTTAAAATGAAACCCTCTGAGGAAAGATAATCAATTTAATCTTGAACAGCTATATAATTTTATAAGATCTGCCCCCTTTTCTAGCAGCATCTCCAAGGGGCTGAGGGGACTAAGGATAGGCAGGCTTTGTGCTTCCTTCTCCTTCCACTTCAAACAAGCATCATATTCAAATGAGCAAAATGTGAAATGAATCTTGAAAAATAAAGGACTGAGCTGTGAGGATCAGGCAAAAGACAGGAAGATTCCACCAGCAAGTACTGGGGGTAGTAGAAACATTAAGAGACAAACTGGATATTATCATATCAGTAGAAAGAGCTTGCGTTCCAACTCCTCTGATTCACTGCTCAGAGCTAGTCACTCCAGGACAGGGGCTCCAAATATGTCTTAAGACACGATGGCTCTGCCTTATGCTTCACCAAAAAAATGATCCGATTTTGCAAAATAAAGAAGACCAGCAGAAACCTTACCCTCCTCTTCTATTGCATGTACTTATTCTCATCCACATAAAGCCACAGTCTTGCTGCCTCACCAACTGCAACTTGGGGCACATTTATACCCAAGAATAGAAAGTGTCACCACAACTATTTCACACAAATGTGATACATTGAACCTCATTAAGTATATTGAGTTCAAGTCACACGCAGGATCTGGGTTCAGATCCAACCGTTTGTTGGCTGTGTTACCTAGAATAAGTTATTTAATCTGTCTAGGTTTCTGTTCCCCATCTGTAAAATGAGGTGAATACTGACCTTAGAAGGTTGTCATAAGGAATCAAAAAAGGCAACTCATAAAGCACTGACTGTAATTCCTGGCACCTAATAGGCACTTGATAAATGGAGTGACTACTGATGTTCAAAAATGGGAAATTTCAAGCTTCTGAGAATTTTAGGGTCTCGTTTTTGAGTTAGAGACAACTAGATTATAAGCATACACTTTTCAAAACCAAAAGCTCAGAAAGTAGACAATTTCATCCCATCCCCATATTCTGGTTCTAATAGCTGAAGATAAAATACTCTTGTTTCTAATGCATTCTCTCAAAGTCAAACTGTAGATTCCTGTTCAGGACTCTGAACCTTTCTGAGTCTTCCTGCCCTGCCTGAAAACACAAAGGCTAATAATATCCGCACCGTCTACTGAAGAGAACTGTAGTAAACACACAGAGCAGCAATGAATGTGAAGCACTTTATAATCCGGAAGAGCAATACAGCACAGGCTGTTACCAATATAGCTGTGGATGAGTATCTGCCACTCCGATGTTTGAGTGCCTGGATTCAAAGCTCCACTCTGCTACAGGCCAGCAGTGTGGCAGGCATGTTAATGAATCTCTCTAAATGTTCATTTACTCATGGACCTGACAAAGTAACTACTTCACAGAGTTGTTGAGAGAATCAAAAGAATACGAACAAAAGCTTTTAACACATTGCCTGGCATATAGTAAGTGTTCAGTAAATCTTAGCTACTAAAATTGCTTTTAAAGATTACTGTGTATACATGGACCTTTTTCAGTTACAAAACATTCAGCTCCCTTTCAAATTTGCAATTAGAAACTCCTTATTTGTGTTGCTTTAGTTTCTGAAAATATTAACTAATTATTATCAACTTTGATAACGACTAAAAAGTTTCAAAATATCCTTTAAATGCCTTTATCTGCATTCTTAAAATATTTTGGCTTGTGATACTTCTCAAAAAGGCTCACGGCCTTTTTGAACACGGTAATGTTCACGGAGATACGTGATTATAATGATAAAGACTTTAGTGGTCATAGAAATAGTAATAATCATTTTCCTCAAATTCTCAAATATTACAAAGAAGTACTAGTTCGTATCACAGTTTAATACCAATTAATAAAAAGGCATTTTAAAATATTCACTGTCTCATTAAGAAAAATCGGCTTTCCCTGTGGTTGTTCTTCACATTATTCCAAATTAGTGATGGGAAGCAAGTTTCAATAGAAAGGTCTTTCCTTTGTCCCCCTAGTGGCCATACACAGAATAGCAACATGTAAAGAAAAGACAGAATAATGACTGGAGTAAAAAACTACTTCAACACCTTCATTTTACAGATAAATAAACCAAGGCCAAGAGACAAGGGATTGGTCAAGACTACACAATTTTTCAGTAAACTACCTGCATATGAAAATATTTTTTGATATTTTTAACATTATGATGTCTGGAAAAGTACCCCCCAAATCGGACTTAACTAAGGTTCTTTTAAAATTTTTCTTATCAATTGACACCCAGCAGCTTTTTTTTCCAGTTTTCTTTTTCCTTCTAAGAGAGATAATAAGTATAGTTTCCAAGGAGGAAAGAGAGGACCTCAGCTGTGAACAAGAATTCTGCCTGCATCCGCTGTGAAGGATTCCTTTCTTAGGAATAAAGACTGCCCCCTGAGGGTTCAGAAGTGCACAAAGATAGCTCTCCTCAGGAAAAAAAAACAGTAAGAATCAATGCATCTTTACGGATGGCCAAGGGCCCACAATGAATAAAAAACAAAGGTCAGGAAATAAGTTAAATACTGATTTTTCTCAACTTGGGGGTACCTCTAGGTAGGAAAAGAGTAGGAGTAGGATGGGTTAGGTACATACACAGCAGAGGATAAAACTGAATTTTCTTGATTTGAGAAGTAAATTTACTTTATCAGTTTATCGATAAGCTTTCTGCTGGCCCTAAAATTTAACAAAAGCACTTAAGGTTTTGTTTGAACATAAATGCAGTGGAGAGCTGAAACCATTATCCAGATATCTTGAGGCAAATAATTTAAAAAAGTAATGGAACACCCAAAAGCATGTTTATCTTAAAATCAGAAATTTCATACTATGGCAGATTTTGATTTTCACACCACTCCATATAGATTCTGCAGTAAATTCTGTGCCCCTATTTAGTGATTTAGAGTACAGGACTCACTTCAAAGTTTGTGTTTGAATCTTAGCTCTGACTCATACTAACTGTGTGACTTTGAACAAATTACTTTACCTCCCATTCTTTAGCTTCCCCATCTGCAAACAAGAATGATAATACCTAGCCCATGAGCCATCACATGGATTAAATGTGATAACACATGTAAAGAACAAGTAAATGACATATCGTATATAGGCGGAAAATGTTAGTTATTGCTCTTATCAAAATATTGTATGTACCCATTTTCTATACTGCAAGCTTGAAGAGAAAACAAGGATAAGCAGTAAATGAAAGTAGCTTCATATTGGAGTATAGTTGATTAGCAATGTTGTGTTAGTTTCGGGTGTACAAAATGGGAAGCATGGACAGACCAGTCTTGGTCTCAAATGAGATGTGTGACTTTGGACAAAGCACTTAACCTGTATTATCCTTGTTTTCTCATCTACAAAAGTAAGAGGCTGAGAATTCAAGAATCTCAAGTTTGACAAAGATGTGAAAGATCATTCAATCAGAAAGTTGGTAAGTTCATTTATAACAAGTGTTTGTCCAGTCTGTGATTGAATGCCTTCAGGAATGGGACCCATTGCTATGCTGAAGCTGCCAGTACCTTTCATCTCGAAAAGCACTAAGAGTTTGAAAATTCTTCCATATGTTGAGCTGAAATCTACCATCTGCATGTCATCAGATCAAAGATGCCAATGGTAGTAAGTCACACAATTATTTTATGTCATTAAGAAAGAAGAGACACTGTCAATTATACCATGACATGATCCTTTATTATCACATCAATTTTAAGAGGCATCATAATTTCAGAGATGTTAAAATGGGAAAATACAGGTATCTTAGAATTAACAAAATGCAGTACCTTCCAGTGGCTTCTCCAATAGATACTAACTGAAGCTTCTGTCACATTAAAAGCCAGTCTAATTTTCTTCCATATGACAGTTCATCAAGTATTTGAAAGTGCCCATGGCCAACTTGAACCTTCTCTCTTCCAGCCTTGTCACCTTTAGCTCATAAACATGATCTTAAGTCTATGAATCGTCTCCACATTCTGTCTACTATATCAATTCTAGTTTATCTAGATCTCTACTTACTTATACATGCAAGCACCAAGCATTTTTTTCAAGCACCAGGAGCTAAAATGATAACCAAAACAGGCAAACGCTCTACCTTCAGTAATCCAGTGGATATACAGTCTGGCAGACGAACAAGAATACGTAAACAATGAGGTCTAGCTAAAGTACTACACGTATTTTAGAAAGTACAGTGAAAATACAGAGAAGGGGCAAAAAAGAAAAAGGTATTTAAGTGTGGTACCTAAAGAGGAACAGTAGGTTCTAAGGTGAGGTCTGGTCTATTCTAAAGAGAACACTTATGCCTACACAAAGGATAATCTTCTTGTCTTTGTCTTCTTTTGACAAAATCTGTGAAATTTTAATACTCTATGTATATATTCCCAAAATATTTCTGAACATGTGTTATTATACTGTCTTTCCCACACCAGCCTGCCATTATTCCCATCAAGTGCTTCTATAATTGGGAGAGGGATTAGTGGGAGAAAGGAATTATTTTTCCCTCTGGATCCAAGTGTAGGATTTTCTGTTTATTCTCATCTATACCAGTTATTTAAGAGAGTATGCTGACACCTTGCATATCCTCCTAATGGGCTGTTTCTTCTAAACCACGGCATGCTCCTTCACTAACACAGTACAGTCTACCAAACTTGAATTGTAGGTATCTGATCAGACAAGTTTAGATTCTACCACTAAGCAGTGAATAAAATATGAAAGAATTTGGCAAAAATTGAAGTCCACTCTACCAACCTGGAAATGCCCAGAGTACTAAAATGTCCTGTGTATGTCAATAGCATTTTGCTGCTGCGCATTTATCTCATCTGGAAATCTCCTGGCTATTGTAATCTACCTATAGTGATGAGTCAAATATAATGATCAAGAGGGAAATGTCTTAATGCATCCTGGGATCCAACCCATTTTAAATACAGTATTGGAAACTCTCCCAGGATTAGAAAACCTGGATAAGCACACAAAGTTTGTGTGAATTTATTTTAGCTTGTATTGAGATGTCTATTCCTCTATGGCTCTCACAAAAGAGGAATTCCATCGAGGTTTCCTGTCTCCTTTGTTTCAGTTCAATAATACCCAGAGTGGTTAAATCTTTTTCCCCCTTAAACACTGGTGTGTGTGTGCATACGTGTGTGTATGCATGTGCACACACGTGCATACACACATAGGGCAGAGGTGGGAAATAAACACTCATTCCTCAGTGAAATCTGTTCACATGTGCACATCGTGATGATTAAGTAATAAGCATTGTAACGTGTGTAATTTTTCTGGTAGCAACACATTTAAGGTAAATTTTAGACGGAAGATTTGGATGAAGCAAAACTATCCATGCCAAGATTCTTAATTAGGCACATGGTTTTAAAAGTGAACTCTTTTCTTCTAATCAGGAATAATTGTTGATGATCATGAAAATGTTTTTATCAGATAATCATTGCATAGAGATGCATATTATTGAAAAGTCAGAGAATTTGTAATTATTTATTTATATGTATCCCCATTATAAGGATAATATGGCCTCTTAATCATCTGAAGAGAGATTTAGAAGTTGAAAAATCCCTCATCAAAATTAATATCCCTAGTAATGGTCTATGGAGGAGTATTTTTTAAAAACTGAAACTTTGCAAGTTGTAAAAGGCAAGAAGTACAAGTAATTTTGACTGAAGCATATAAAATAATGAAGTAGTCTAAAAACTGATGAGATACTTCAGCTGCACCAAATTACTAAACAAAACAAGAGAATGTATGGAATGGGACACTTTTTGGAATGTATTCCCAGTTCACAAGGGCATTCCCTAGCTGCTGCCCCTCTTTGGGGTCCTGGGGCACGGGGGGCTGGGGGGCGGGTAGTCGACTGGTCCAGGAGAACACCCAACCAATCAGAGCTGCTTTGCAAGAAATTAGAAATGGAGCAGAAGGAGAAACTACTCTCTCCAACAAGTAAGCTCTGGAACTATCAGTGGTACTGCTCTGAAGGTCTGATTGAATGACAGAGGAAGCAAGTGTGAAGGGAGACAAAACAGAAGCAGAAGCACAGTGAGGACAGGAAAGTAGTACCACAGGTGGAGTATTGGTGGCTTCTCAGTGTCTGCTTCCAAGTCTTTCCAGAAGCCCTGCAGAATTTCCACTCTTGAGTTTCGTGAGAAGACCCTACATGATGATGGCAAAGACCCTCTCATCTGTTTACCTCTAATCAACTTCTGTTACTTGGCAGCATGTTTTGGTGTGCCAGAGGATGAACTGGAAACAGTACTCATATGACACTGGATAATCATTTAACCTTAGTAACTCTTGTTTTTTTAATCTCTGAAATGAGAATGAAATAATTCTGGATATTTATATCACTTCTGTAATTGAAAAGTAATAATGATTGTAGTAAATATTGCTAGAAATCCTCAAAAATCACCCAAAAATCTTTTTTAGTATTAAAAAGTGCTATCCTTTATGTAATTTAATGTTGCCACTTGAATTGTTCCAAAGCAAATTGATTGTTTATCCATTCTTAATAAAAAGTAGTTGTTTTAACCACCTTTGATATGTAGCTTAGAGGGGTTGGAAGAATAGTATATTGCAAACAATTAGAGATTTCCTTTGTGAGATACAAACTTGTTCAACAGGGGGAACATCAACTTCACTATTATCCCACTTTTACCACAAAAATCAGTTATTCTGCATATCTTTCTGCAAAAGGCAGTCTTAAAATGTGGCTTATTTTTATAGGCATATATATATATATATATATATATATATATATATATATATACACACACATATACACACATATACACACACATATAGCCACAGTTTTACCAGTAATATTTCTGACTCTTCTGCTTACCAGTTTTTATTGCCTTGGACATGTTAACCTATGCAATCTCATCACCAATCTGCTTCTTTTGTCCTAATGGGGAAAAATCGGACCACTTGTTGAAAGAAGATTTCAATAAAATAGTCTGTGAAAGTACTCTGTAACCAGTAAATGACTATACAAACATAAGGAGCTAGTATTTCCAATTAAATGTATAAGAATTCATAATCTGAGGAATGGAAGCAGCTTTCTTCTCGCCTATCCTTCCTCCACAAGAGTCTGAATAGCTGTATGAAGACAAAATGTTCAGCCTCTTTTTGTAAGTTGGTGGCAATTCTTCATTAAAGGAAGATCTTTTCAAGAAAGAAATTCAGTCTTTCCATCTTCCATGTGTGGAACATCTGTGCTAAAACCATTCCATGCACACATCTTTGAAGCAGTGACTGCCTAGAGGAAATACTTTGATTTTGGCTTTATTTAAATGCCTGAACTTCTACTGGAGAAACAAAAGATTTTCTAGTAAGAGCTCAGTTGGGAAGGAGACCAACCTCCAACCTGTTTAACCACTCAGAAGCCAAAGCAGCCTGGATTTTTTTTTAGTGCACCATGCAATGAAATCTCCCCACAACTTACAGCATACACTAACAGCTGGTTTGGGATGCTACTGACCCGGGGTGCAATCACTGTGGTAATTAGATTTAATTTTCCTAATCTAATAGTGCCTGGCTCCATCATGTCTGTATCTTCTATATAAAAAACCATTACTCTCACTTAATACTTGGACATGCTTAAGATTTTGCAGCTTAGTTCCCTAATATTAGAAATTATTTTTTGGTCACTGTAAATATAGCTATGCAAACTGCTATGTGTACCAAACAGTTTAATTTGGAGATTATCCTACTTCAGGAACTTTCATCTTAAACTGTTAAGCAGACCTGAATATCATTATACACCTTCTGCAAGTCTTTTGCGTTCTTGTATTAACTCATTCAGAAAGATGGAATCAGCCATAAGTCAGTGGTGAGCCTGAAGGGTTTGGGATTTGAATGTTTCTGCAAGCCCAGGGAAGCATGGCTTCATTTTCCAACATCCTGGGGTTACTCACTCCGAAAGAGTAACAGAGATCATAGGACTATGCGAAAAACCTGTCTCCCTGGAAGGAGAGAAGGAAAGACGCGTCTGATTCTATGCCTACTCGCGTCTGGAAAACGCCTGTTTATGTTGTAAAGAAAAGCCGTCAGTATTGTTATCTCCGGAGACCGGGTTTGTTTTATGTGTGTGCATGTTATGCGTGCTATAACACGAAGCTGACCAACTGATAGCGCGACGAGGTACTGGTGTCCCTGGGAATTGTAATTGTTCGGTCAGTTAAAAAAAAAAAAAAAAAAGAATATCCAACCGTTGCTGATAATAGCACAAGGTGCATTTTGATAGTATAAAGGAGGGAACAGACGAAGTCATGCAAGTTCTGAGTATGTCTTAACCCTCCAAAAAATAAGAAAGGAAAAGAAAGGAAAGCCTGGGGCAGAGGGAGTGTTACAAGGAGCGAATTGCTCAGGACTTCAAACACAGGGAGTCATTCTGTCAAGGGGAGGGGGCGGGCGGGGGCAGGCACTGGGCCTCTCTAACAAAGTCCTCCTCTCTTTGCTCCCTCCCACTTCATTCACTTGCAAATCAGTGTGTGCCCACAAGAGCCAGCTCTCCGGAGCCCGTAACCTTCCCGTCCCGAGAGCTGCAGTTTCAGCCACGACAGCAAGAACCGCTGAGTGGGCGACCGCAGCGCCGGCGGAGGCAGGAGCAGCCTGGGCGGGTCGCAGTGTCTCCCCGGGCGCAGGAAGGCGAGCAGAGGTGGGTTCGGTCTCAGTTAGCGATGGTGCATGCCTTTTCTTTTTTTAATTCTGTAGCGTTGATGGAAGCCAATCAGAAAGAGAGCCATCTCCGCCCGTTGGGTGCCGCACGCTGGAGTTGGGAGGGATGTTCAGCCTGCGAGCCCGGGTCGGGGCAGGCGCTCGGGTCCGGCTGCACGGGCGGCGCTGCTGCCGCTGCCCAGAACGGACGCCGGTTCCCAGGGAGCTTCGGCGCCACTCCTCCGCCTTCTGGTAAGACCGCGGCGGGGCTTGGTGGGGGCATATGTGACGGGGCCGCCGGGAAGCACCCACTGTCTTTCTCTCCGCCGGCAGAGGCTGCCAAGGGAGCTCCGGCATTTGCAAAGTTGGCTGGTCAATTACCAAGGGCGCTGGTGCGTGCAGGACCCGCGGAGCCGTTTGGGGCTTGATTTATTCCCACCTGCCCACATTACAAGGGTCTGTGCAGGGACTGCTTTGGCCGAGTTACATTTCTTGGTTTGTGGGCTAAAGCAGAAAATTAGGTAGCTTGAGAACTCCCGAATGCTCCCAATAAGGAAAACTTAGGCTAACGAGATGATTTGTCTCGGAGAAGAAGCTTTAAAAAAAACTATTAGCTTGCACGTTGGGGGCAACGCCTGCCGGCTCACATAGGGCAGAAATGCTTAGGTTGCAAGGAAAGTCAAACGTTGGACTCTGAAAATGGAGCACACCGTCCAGGGAAAAGTCATACGGAAGACGGAGCTCGCTCGTGCTTTCCAAGGCTGGCCAGGCACAAATCTGGGGGATAACGCCTCCCCCGGACTGGCTGGAGAACAAACCAAGTGCGCCTGGTTTTAGGTGTCCGATGCAGGAGAAGTGGAGCCCCCAATGCGTTAATTACGGAATTTAATAAGAGGGAACGTTGCTATGGTGTGTATTGCAGAGCTGGGATTACTTCTGTAGTTATTCTTATGCCCAGAGTTATCGGGGATCTCGAGATGGGAGATGCTGGAAAGGTCAGCGTCGTACTGAGAAGTGTTGTCACTGCTGCAATAAAATCTGTATTTTATGGGAAGTTATATGCAGGTCCTTGTTAGTGCAAGGGGCTGTTCACCTGAGTGAACTACAGAGAACATCCAAGTACCAAGAAGTTTAATCATCTGGAATAGCCACACATTTCTCTCTCGCTCTCATTTTTTTTTTTTGTAAAGACATTTTAATTATGATATTCACACTATGGAGGTGTATCATTCCGTGTGTCTCAGCCAATATTCATTTTCACTTACTGAAGCACATAATGTAGGAAAGAAGAGGTTTTTTCCTGCAAAAAATGTTGCTGGAGTGGCTAATGTGTACATGTCTGACTGCTTTGGAGGGGTGCACATGCAAAATATGGGCTTTCGAAGTGGTTATAATCCAGGGGGTGCAAAATCCTCCCTGTGTGGGAAAAGGAACACAGGGATATACCTTGCTAATGCACAACTCTTCTAAGAATGAAGAACAAATAAGCTTATACAAACGGTGACCAAGGATTGCTTATTACCTTTCTTTTCTTGCTGATGCCTGTCCCTGAAAAGGAAAACCTTTGGTATTTTACTTTAGGAGAAAAAAATCTCTTCCAGTTTGGCTTGAGCATCATCCTTTGTGTATCAGCACTTGCATGGCTCTGTGCTGGCTGTTTTTTTAGAGAGCCAGAAAACAAGTTGTGTGAAGAAAGGGGATATGATCAAGCAGGAGGAGGGCAAAGTTTATGCCAGAGACCAAATATTCAATGCAGAGCTCAGAAACTTAAAAGAAATCTAACAATTTACTAGAAAATGCAATCACACAGGATTGTATCTCACCCCCTTTTGCTCTTTGCTGTGCTCAAATTAAAAAGGTATTGGGGGAAATAAAAGGCGGATCTTTTTCTACCTGTTTTGATGGTTCATGGCGTACTTTAGAAGCAGAGGAAGTAACCCATGTCTTCAGAAAAACATAAGAAGCAGCAATACATTTCTGAAGGATAATAGCAATGGTTAGTTCTTCTGTACTTGTCGACAATTATCTTTTGCTACCATTATAAGTGACAGACTGGTGTCTCTATAGGGACTTTTAGTCCCTTTACTATCTGGCTTTTACATCAATTTATTGCAATTACATTTCTTAATGCTAACTCTGCAAAGATAATATATAGAAACATAATCATTTTCTACCAAGTTGCCCGCTATCAGAAAATGTGTATAATACCTCCTCCACCCACCACTTCCATCAGCTTTGCAAGTAAAAACTTAATCTGAGGCACTCTTCCTTTTTAAGCAAAAATCTATCTTGCAAAATATTGCTCTAAGATACTTCAAACGGCTAATATCTCTAGAAAGCACAACTACAGTACCAGGACATCAAATGACACTTCCTTTTTACAAATGTATCAGTAACTTGGAACAACAGGTTCTGAATATCTAACTAGAGCTAATTGAGTGATTGTGCCACATAAGGATAAAAAAAGAGATAAAATATGACAGATAATCTGAATGAAACCATGTTTCTCCCTAAGGAAGTAAAATGTGCAGTCCCCCCTTCTGGCCCTTACTCGCTTTTCAGTCGTGAATGCCAATTTACAGAGGCTAAATCTTTTGAACTAAGTAAACTTTTTTAGTTGGAAGGGACCTCTAGTGGGTCACACCATGCATTTCTCCCTGCAGTTCAGCTGCATCATGGATTTTGTTCTCCCTGCAGTTCAGTTGCATCATGGATTTTGTTATTTAAAATAATACGCACATAACAGCTTCCCCTTCACTATCAATATAAGATATTCCTTATTTTTAACCTTGCCAAGACTGTACTTCTTTCACTCAAATTTACCCTATAATAATAATGGCTCCAAAAGCTCCACATGAAGAACCTCCACCAGGGGGGTTCATGCAAATATATGAAGCAATATTTGCAGAAAAAAATTAATTAACCCTTCAGAGATCCATGAACATCCACAAGTTATACTGAACTAGAGGCTTCTATTTTAAAGAAGTCCACATTCAAATAAGCATATATTAAAAGTCCAAAAGATGCATAGATGCATGTGTCACTCTTATTCCAGGAAGTGTTTTTTATTTCTCTCTTTGATGTATCACAACACATTTTAGGTAACCTAGTCCTTAAAAAAACTCTGCCTGGAACTCATAGTAAGATAAGTTCTACAGTGGTGAATCAGCCTTTTCTGCTGACAGTCTGCAGGTTTCAACTTCCAATTTAAAAA